>NW_010192977.1:88300-164756 GCF_000695765.1 Mesitornis unicolor | reverse complement strand
AGGAATGACAAGAGAAGTGTCTGGGAACTGTTATGGCAGATGTAGAAAAGGAAGAGAGCGGTGCTGCTTGGTTTTGAACCTGGGCTGGACATGCTGGAATAAGGGAACGGATAGGGGCTGTCACTTGGGCTCTTTCAAGCTTTGATTGGTGAGACCACTGAGGAAGCAAATTGTGGAGAGCGCTGGAGCATCTGATGATCTAATGGACTTGTGCCATCTCCACCTTCTATTTCTTGTGGTGCAATAAGGAGCCTGCCTGTGTCCTGGACAGCCCCAAGAAACTCCATCAGCACCAGTGTTTAGTGTCTGTTGATGGATGTGGGAGTGGTGCAGAACCCCATCTCAAGCACTTCATTTTGGTCTACAATTATGCTATTAAAAATCAATATGCCAGAAGATACCAGAATACCTTGTGCTGTACACAAGGCAACTGCTCTGATAGTATTTTGTGCACACCAGGAATAAATCACATCTGGATTCCCATATTCTGTATCTCAGAGGTGCAAGGTTATAATCCAGTTTCTCTTTGGGACAGTGGTCTTCAGTTGGTGCCACAGCCCTGGATAATGAAGGAAGGTAGAGGATGGGATGCTCTGTTACCCTGAACCTGGCTTGTGGTTGGGGAAAACAACCAAGATGATCTCATAGCCTCACATCAAGACCCTTATGCTGCAGCCCAGCATCCTATGCACTGTAGTGGTGTGGCTCTATTGGATACCCTCTGATCTTGCTGAAGAACCTTACTTTGTGACCAGGGAGAGGTTTTCTCCACAGAAAAGGAAAAAGCTATTTTTGATCAGAGCTGTGTTAAGAAGCATGGCCTCTGGCAAGGTGGATTTGCCACATCCGCCCTTGATGAAGCGGTGCAGCAGCTTCAAAAACTGCAGAAGGTGAAAAACCATCCAATTATGACAGAGAAAATGGATGGATTCACTTGGATTTTGGATTAAAAACTCTTTGGTTCGCTTCTCATTCCACCTGAACTAGCTATCGGAGGACCTGTGCCAGAGAATCTGCATCTCCATCTTTTCTCTGTCCCAGGGCTTGCTTCATTCTCCCCAGCAAAGAGCAAGTTCTTCCCAGCCTAACACAGTCAAGAGTCAGACAAGAGACTGTGAATTAGTGTGAAGGGAGAAACATTGTTTTCCTTCACCCTGTTTTTCCTCCAGAGTAAGATTCATGCAGTGCTGGCTGAGATGCTGGTGCTGCGATAGCTCCGGGGTGGGCAGCGTTGCTGGTGAGGCTCCTCTGTGCCGGCAGCGCTGGTATCCTGATGCGACGCCGGCCGCTCGTGCAGAAGCCTGTGGCGCTGAGACAGCTGCTGGGATCGGGGCAGGGGAGAACCGTCCCTTTTGTTGCTGACAAGACGATTTCATCTTGATGCTCTAAAAGCTCTTGTGACATCCGCAATTTTCCAGATGGATAACGAAAACCTGTGAGCAGGGGTGGCTTTTGAAGCACTTGCCTGTGGAGCTGCATCCCTTGGTTTCATATCTGCTGACAGGGCTTAATAATCATTACGCTAAGTGGAGCCGGCACTGGAGAGGCAGGTAAAGCTGCTGCTGCCTTTGGGCTGAGACGCACTTCTCGCCATGCAACGCAGAGATGCGGATCGTGGATGTGGAGCCGCATCCTGATGGGCTGCTTTCTGCCTCTTCTCCCAGGCTGTGGGGCTCTGCAGGAGCTGCCGGCTGAGTCCACTCACTTGTGGCTTGGGAGCCCCTCAGCACCCTCCTGGGACATCCAGGGATGCTCCTGGATCTGGCCCGGGAGCTGCAGTGCTTCCACTGGACTCCAGCTTCAGTCCTGGTTTGGGAAGAGGAAAGCAGCCAGAGTTTCCCACAACCAGCAGGTGCATACTCTGTGTGGATAAGCAAAGTGTGTCCTCTTCCAAAGTGCTTATAGCAGCGATGTGCTCTTTTTCTGATTGATGTGGGGGGTAATAATTAGTCTGATCTTACCTATTAAGCTATGATGTATTTTTTATGAAGGAGAGATATTTGATATTATGAAAAAAAGAGAAAACTCCATAATTTTGAGGTAACAGCAGTCTAGGATCAATATTTATTCTTATCGATTTCTTAATTGATTTCTTGGGGTTTTGTGGTTTTTTTCATTTGGGTTTTCGATAAATTCCTGTGCTCATCTCTGTGCACACAGCAGTAGGATGCTGCAGTGGGCCCGAGTAGCTGATGAGAGGCTCTGGTACAGCAGGGCAGGGCAGGGCCAGGCCACCTTCCACTGGTGGGGTGTAACGCTGGGGGACAACTGCTGAAAACCACAAGGAGGATGCGTGACATGCAGGGTCCCTGCTGCAGGGACGAGTGGTGGTCACCAAAGGTGCTCTGGGCTGAACCCAGGGGCACCACAGTTTGCTGCTGGAGTGCTACTCAAACTCTGTTTAAGTTAATTCATTACATGGTTTTATACCCCATCTCCTTGGCCTCAGCATCGCTGGTGGTCCCTGGAGTCGTTGCAGCTGGCTCTTCCCGTAGCACTGAGCAAGGGTGTGGATGCAAACTGTCTTTCAGCTCAGCTCAGTCCCCCCAGCATCATCGTCGTCATTGTATTTTTTTGTTATTTCCCTTTGAGTTTTGGTGTGTGGGAGGCTCCTGGCCCCATGCCCAGCAGGGTTGGAGGTTACCCCAGCTTTGGTCCCTCAGCGCTCAACGGGGACGTCTCCTCCGTGCGTAGGGTATGGTCTCGCTGTCCTGCCCACTCGCAGGCTCACAACCCATTAGCAGCCGTCTGTCACCACCAGCCACTTTGGACATTAACTGTTTTCCAGGTTTCTGCCTCCCACTAGACTGGTGATTTATCTCCAAAACTTGTTTTTCTTTAATGTTTTAGAAGTTTGCATCTCAGTTTTCTTAGAATCATAGACTCATCTGGTTGGAAAAGACCTTTAAGATCATTGAGTCCAACCATAACCTGTCCACTACTAAACCATGTCTCTAAGCCCCTCATCTCCCTGTCTTCTAAATACCTCCATGGATGGTAACTTGACCATTTCCCTGGGCAGTCTGTTCCAATGCCTGATAACACTTTTGTTGAAGAAATTTTTCCCAATATCTAATCTTAACCTCCCCTGGCACAACTTGAGGCCGTTCCATTTAGACACCATATCAGTGATGGCTTTTGATATTTATTGGGGTCCCACCTTGCCTCCTAAACAAGACACATATCAACAGCTTAGCTAATTCAGTGGGTTTGTTTCATTTCCAAATAATAAAGATGTTAAGATAAACCCAGCCTTAACACCAGTCCCCATGGTGAGCCTCTCCAGTTTAAAGCTTTGCCATATTTGTGCCACCCAGACGGGGATTAGCAGGGAAGAGCCACATAAATCAAATTTACTGTTATTATTAGTACTGTTGTATGACAGTGCTCATATCCAAGCCATTTTGAATTAATTTTTTCAAGGAAGTTTTTTCTGAGACAGTATCAAATATTTTACTAAGCTTGAATATATTACAGCCTTCATTGGCTAATTTTGTAATTCAATCAGGGGAAAATAAGGCCTTGAAGGTAGTTCACCGTGATTTGTTTTTATAGATGAACTGCTTCATCCTTTCGATTCCACTATCATTTATGCACTTAAATGATTTTTTTTCTTAATATTTCCTTTGATTTTTTACTATAAATTTAAAGTTAGCCTTATTAATTTCTTCTGCACGTCAGACAGGAGAACAAATGCAAGTTGTGTGCATATAAGTGTATATAAAGGGAAATGTCTTTACAGTTTTACAGTATGTCTGCCGCCTTGACAAGTTTCTCTGCTCAGAATTAATTTGGTAGCAGCATCTGGTAATGAGACTTCTTCATTCCTTTTGTGCTGCTGAGTGCTTTTGCTGAGTATCCCGCTATAGACTGCGGCAGGTCTGTACCCTTGGTGTGTACAGGAAAGGAAATATTGCTGAATTTTCCAGTATGACTTTGCTTAGCTGTTTTGACCATTATTTCATTTTCTCTTTTTCTCATTTTTTTAAAAAGAGTATTTATTCTTATATTTCCTGTTTGCTTTCAATCTCCCTTCATCTAAAAAGTTGTGATATAAATTGAAATTAGGTACAGCCTGATTTCCCTCCTAGGTGTCTGCAGAAATCCATTCTGGTACTGCAGGACAGCTGGATTTTAGATTTGTCTCCTTTTTTACATTGTTATTTAGTTCTTAATAACAAAACATATGGTCTTCACTGTGTTTCTCTTTTAAGTTTATTATGCTGCTGGTGCATTTAGGAGTGATTTGGGCTTATTCACACTGCTTAAAGATTTCAAGTAATGCTTCTTGGCTGCTACTGTCTGTTAAGATGATATGGGAGTTAATGGGATGTCAGCATGTGCCAAAACCCCTCATCAGCAAAGCATGAATATTCTACCCTGGCATATTAAAATTGAAGTTGTAAGGGTAAATAAAGCCAGGGCACCTTCCTACCTTTTGATATGCATAGGTAAAGGCATTGATTTAAGTTCTGCTGAACTCGCTGTGATCAGGTCACACCAAAGAAAGTAGTTTCCTCTTAAGTGCATCCCAACAGAGAAGGTAAAAATCTGTGTTGTGTTTAGGGATGTTTCACCAAAGGATGTCTCGCGTGGGTTTGCTCCTGCAAACCAGAGCTTTGGTGGGATTTCTGCTGGTAGTTTTGGGACTGGTCCTGTGGGCAGGCTTTTTGTTAATCTACCAGAAAGGAATGAGGTTCTGCTTTTTTGTCAAAAGAGGAAAGGTGCTATTAAATTCTGTTGATTGAATCTTTTACTAACATGTGCTACTGGGCCTTTGAAAGCCTGCCAGAAGCCTCTCTCTTTTTATTTTTTTTTTCCTCAATTAATTGGATGAGACCAAAACTGGCATTTATTTACCTGCCAGTAGATGTTTTGCAGAAAACTCTGTAAGCTCTCTTTTTGCAAAAGGTACTTTAGTTCAAATCCCCTTGTGCTCTGCTGACCCATAGTGCAGCAACCCACTTTGATACCGGCCTTCCAAAACCCTCCTGGATGCAGGCAGGGAGGCAGTGCACTTCCTCAAACTGCCCTGAGGATAAATCCTTGTTTCCAACCAATAGCAAAAATCTATACATTTTCCCTGAATCAGGCTTTACCCTTAGATAATTTTTTCCCATATGTGATTCTCAAAGCAACTGAACTTTTGTGCAAATTCATGATAACTCACAGGTCTGTTAATATCTTTCATTCTTAGAGGAGAACTTCTCAGTCTTGAACCCAGCACTTAAGAGCTTTTCCCAGAAGCCCCTTCCAGGTATTTTGCTCTCGGATATCAGTGCTAAGCTGGCACATATATATAAAGCCTGTGTGCTTCAGGATCTCCAAGCTCTCTTCTATAGCACACATGTCTTCTGAAAACTGTGTCATAGAGTCATAGAATGGTTTGGCTTGGAAGGGACCTTTAATGGTCATCTAGTCCAAACCCTTGCAATAAGCAGGGACATCTTCAACCAGATCAGGTTGGTCAGAGCCCACTACAACCTGACTTTGAATGTTTCCAGGGATGGGGCATCTGCCACCTCTCTGGGCAACCTATTCCAGTGTTTCACCACCTTCATCATAAAAAAATTCTTCCTTGTGTCTAGGATGAATCTACTCTCTTTTAGTTTAAAACCATTACCCCCACACCATCACTAATAACATAAATACACATTTATGGCCCTTGCATCATCACTGTCTGCAGTGCATTTTGGACAGCTTGGAGCTTTACAATGTGCAATGGCAATATGAAGTTTGCAGTTGGAAGATGAGAAGAAAGGAGGACGTGGAAGGATGATGGAGAGGTTCTGCAGATGTCCAGGCACACACTTTATAGACTAATGATTCGTATCACCCTTACCAATGCAGGTAGGGAAGAAAGAAACTCGTCCCTCCAAGTGCTTTGTGCACGTGGAGCACAAGTGTGTGTGAATCGTGGGGAAATAAAGATAGGCAGATGCTTTATGCAGTTGTTAGTAGCTGGCAATAAGTACCTATTTATCTGTGCTGAGCTGTAGAGTCCAAGAGCGGCTGGAGGGAGATTTGCTGTCGGGCAGGCTCTTTAAGGATAAATAATCTCAGCTAGGATTTGTGTTAATGATTTCCTAAGTGTGCTGGTGTGTTTTGAGCAGTGGAGAGAGAGGGAAGGCGGTGCTTGAGT
Source organism: Mesitornis unicolor (assembly GCF_000695765.1). Lineage (NCBI taxonomy): Eukaryota > Metazoa > Chordata > Aves > Mesitornithiformes > Mesitornithidae > Mesitornis > Mesitornis unicolor. The sequence continues at coordinate 158,614 of NW_010192977.1, read as the reverse complement.
CTTTTTTTTGAGGTGTGAATGGGGAAGGCAGGAGGAGGCTGGAGGGAGGAGGGAGCAGCAGGCGTTTCCCATTTTGGAGAGCAGTGTGGGAGATGGAAAGTTGGTGGTTGAATCTTGATTTCATTTATTCATCTGATAAAGACAGTAGGTATGGGAGATGTGTGATCTGTGAATGTGGCTCCACTGAATGTACTGCAGTCCTTCAGACTTTCTACTGAAGGATGTTGCCTTGACAAAGAGGTTTGGTTGATACAGAGTCCAGCACAGCTCTGTCAGTTTGAACTATTGAGAAGGTACATACTGTCTCCATGAGGTTGCAATAAGACCAAAGCAAAATACACAAATCCACCTCTCCAGAGTCAAAGGCCATCCTACGCTAGTGCAGAGCAGGGGGAACTGTGTGGCAGCCTGCAGTGAGTAACCTCATGTCTCTATCACGCTCAGATCAGGTTCCGCAAAATAATCTTGACACATTCCTGAATTACTACAAGACTGAAGATTTGAATTTTAGCTCATCAGTCCCGAGCCTGGAGATAGGTGTGCACACTCCTGCGTGGATTGTGAGTGAGCAGGAGCACTGCCGGCAGCGCTGCCTGCATTCATGCCTTGTGCTGCAGCTCTTGAGGTACAGGGGGTCAAAGATGTCGTGGTGCCAAATAAAGTCATAAGAATATCAAGTTGTAATCTCCTAGAAGTTGTAGGCTGAGGAAAATGTTTCTAGTAAATATTGGCTCCTAGCGGATAAAGAAATGAGCATTCCTCATCTGTCTGAGGTAGTTTATCCCCGTTTCTGGGGCATATCACAAGTGCACAGATTAGGTTTTTGCTGTGGTTGTGCCTTTCCCTGTGCTGCAGATGGGGGAAATGTGGGCTGGGAGGTGGGAGGATGCTGTGTGTGCACTTCTGAAGGAGCGAGGACTCGGTGTTGCTCTGCTCCAGCCTTTGTCAGCTGTGACAGCAGCTCCAGGCCCCACCATCTCAGTGGTACTTTTCGGGGGGGAGTCCTCCTACCAGATGAGCTGAACTTTATTGAATAAGCAGCTTGTGGTTAATTTCATTAGTAGCTACCTGTTGAGAAGGACATGTGTATCGGCATTTTTCTAAGCATGGGAGTTTAAAAAGTAGCGAAGGGAATTAATAGACAAATCCTACTGAAATTCCTCTAACATCCTTTGCCAATCCCGGGTTTAATGTCTAACAAGTGCTGAGGTATACATGATGGGAGCAGGGGATGGTACTCAATAAAATGTTTCATTAATTAGAGAAAAGGGGCTTTACAGTAACTCAGAGCAGGCAAGTTTGTATGGTCTTGATGAGAAGACTGAGGCAGAGATGGGTTTGGGAACAGGATGGGCTTCCTGCTGTGCATGACAGCTGAATGAGCCATCCAGAGCATGCAAGGGTTAAAGGCCATCCAAGCAGAAATGTCACCTTGTGGACTGTTAAAATACAAAGGCTGGGTTTTCATTTGCTCTCTGTTAACAAGTCTGCCTTGGATAGTTCATCAGCTGGATGTTGGAGTAGCTTTCGCAGAAGCTTAACGAGACTGATGACTGCAGACTCCCTCTGCAGCCGCCCAGGAGGGGTGGGTTCCTCATTAGACAGATGCAGAAGCATTTGGAGTTGTGTCTCTCTCACCACTGACTGCAGACTGAGCCTTGGGGACATCCATCAGGCTTGCTTAAAGGCTGGAAGACCCAAAGATGAAAGCATGCTTAGGGTAAAAGCATCCTGAAATGTTGTCCAGAGCATCTTCCTCAAAGAGCAAGTATCACATTGACCATCCTCATGGGCTTTGCTTCCTGGGCTTGCTGTGAAGTGGCATGTGTGGGTTTTAGGAGAAGTCTAAGCGTATGCTCAGTGTCTTTTGAGATGCATGTTCATGACAGATGTCTCTGGCATCTGCTGATGAGAAGTGCTTCCTGTGCTCTTTCACTGTGCTCTTTGTTGGAGATTGTTATTATTAAAATTTTTGTTATCGTGTCAGCTAGGAGAGATGAGGTGTGAAGGAGGATACATTATCATAGCCTTCTGCAGGCAGCAAAAAGGAAAAAAAAAGATGTTTTCAGAAGGTGAATAGAGAAAGAGCAATGGCCTGAACTTGAGGAATATTTGGAGAATGGTTAGGAAATTTTGGGGAGAGTGGAGCACTGTGTCCAGCATATGGCTGCTTTGCCATTCCTCCCTGCTTCCCCCCAGGTGTTAAACACTCGGTCCAGCTTTCCTCTCAATGGCCCTGCCCCAGAGAAATAGCAAATACACTTTGGCCCAAGCACTGAGCTGCATCCCTGGCACCAGGGATGCTCACTGGGTGTGTTGCTCACAGCTGAGTTACGTGCCACTTGGATATTTTTCTCCTGACAAGAGCAGTATGTATGGATTTTCCGCTTGCCGCCCTGTGTGCTCCGGTTGCTCCCCGAGCCCGAGTTAGTTACGGCAGCTTTCAGCAAACTCTAAGTCCATCATCACACTGGCGGATGCATGGATTTCATGCAGGAAAAGCTTGCCTTTTTTTTTTTTCTTTCCTGTAGAATGAGTGAATTAAGCCATGTGTTTACTGCCACTTGAGCAAAGCAGTCCCAGGCTGGGCCACAAGATACACGGCTGGTGTTTAAAATTAAGAGAGCAAACATCAACATAGAAGCTAAGGGAGGGAGAAGGAGTCTGGGTAATGGGATTACATTACTTCCACGCTAATATGACCTTGGAGATGGTCTGCTGCTCTGCAGGGATTTGAAGAGTAATGAATTTGATAGCATCAGCTGAGGGTATGCATTTATCTGCGCATATTTATATCCAAGCTTACATATTTGTGTGTATGTGCATGGTGTTTGCTCTTTCAGTTTATGCTGGTGTGTTTTATCTGTTCATCTCCAGCTCTGCATGACCCAGGGATGGGTTGCAGGTGATGCTGTGGTATCCTCCTGCAGTGGGTTCAGATCTTGTACAAGGGTTAAAGTCTTCTCCTTTGAACTGCCACCTGAAAAGCCTAAATCAAAAGCATTGCACCCCTAAAAGGCAGAACACAGTGGCAAACCCCCCTAGGGACTGTATCTTCACTCCTTAATCTCTGTTGGAGACAGGAGAGGAGAGAGATTTCAAAGGAAGGAGCTGCTGTCTGCTAATGTGCCCTCTTTGTGGCATTATTAGTGTGGAGAAGAGCAGCAACATCTCTTTTATCTCAGTTCTTGGGGTACCACACCGAGACACATCGATTGCTGAGGTATCCAGTGCCCTGGCTCTGAATGGAGAGATTTCCAGATCAGAACCAGCATTTTAGATACCTGTTGGTGGTCAGAGTGCTGTGGTGCTGGGCAGGCTATAAATTATTAAAATCAATTTTTTAGAATTGGCACAGTAGAAGTGAGATATAATTAAATGGATCCAGCAGTTTACAGACAAGTGGTGTAGAGTGGGTAAGAAGAGCAAGGTTTTCCCCATACAAAAGCATCCATGGGGAACTGCTTCCCTGGGTTGGATATCCAAAAATGTGTGTGTGTGTTGGTGATGGCTCCCCATTCCCTCTGGACTCTGCAGAGCTTAGCTTTGTTTTAGCCAATAGCAGTAGTTTTTTGCCTTTTCCCTCTTTTTTCGAGGTCACTTTTCTTTCTAGGTGATGTGTGTGAGTAGCTTTTATGTACCAAAAGGAAAAAAGGAACAAGTTTAGGGGAGGGGCAGCCTTGGGTGATGTGGGAGCTTTCTGTGTGAGGGTGGCATTTGCTCAAGGAGAGAAGGTGGCGCTTTCCAGTCTTACTTGAAAATAACACTGGTGTGAAGGGAATGGGATGACAGTGAGAATGAACACTTTAAGAGCTTACATGGCTATTGAAACTATTGAGGGTATGTGGTTTCCTTTTGAGGCTGCTGTAGCTACTTTATGGGGCCTTCTGATGGGGAACATTGCTTGAGAGAGGCCCACTAGCCCTCACCCAGCATCCTTGCTGCACCTGGCTTCTCTTCGGTCGTCTATCACCTTTGCATCTCACAACACCCCCATCCAGCTCTCAGTCCTTTGCTTGCAAAATGCAGCGTTTTTCCTTTTATTACATTTTGTCACCGTTTGGATGGGAGAACGTTGTGTATCTGATGTGTCTGCAGTTTCCCTAATAACCATGGTGTGTACCTGGGCTGCTGATGTTGGGGGAGGACACTGTTTTGTAGGGTAACGCAACCTGGCTTGGGTTTGAGCTATCATCTCACAGACACAGCAGCCCCAATAAGCACCCCTCAATGGCAGTGGGGTGACCACATGGAGGGATGGGCCTTGCTGTCCTCTGAAGAACAGGTTTTGAAGGAATTTTTGGGGGCTGCTGGATAACCCCTCGCACCCTGGGCTCTGGACTGGCTGCACATCCCTGGAGGCAGGTTTTAGACAGCACATAGAAATGAATCTTTGCTTGTGGTCTATAAAACACACAATAGAAGCTGCTCTCCACATCCAGGCAATTAAAATGTCTACTCTGTGCATAAAAAGAGTCTAATAATAATAATAATGGTGAAGTTAATGAGATTTCAGATGTCTTTGCAAACTGGCCCAGGTTTTGTAAGTTCAGAGATGCGTTGTGTTGCAGCTCCTGTGAACTGGGGAGTTTTTCTATCCACAAGAGCTTCAGACTGTAATGAAGGTTGAGCATCTCCAACCAGGTGGCCTGCATGGGGTATGTCTCATCCCAGGGGAATAGGCATTAGTCAAAATGCACTTCGAAAGGGACGAGAGCAAATTTGCAAAGCATTCTGCCTGACGCCTTTTGGAAGGATTTCAGAGAAGAGCAACTAAAATGATTAAGGTTCTGCAGGGAATGTATTGTAAGAAAAGATTAAGAAAACGAAAAGCTAAATATATAAAATGCAGCTAGACCAGAGTGAAGGGGAAGTGATCCCCAGTGGTGCATATTTATAAGAGTTGAACAATGGAGAAGTAAAAAGACTATTTAGGATGCTGGAAGGAGAATGTGGGGTGTATAGAATCAATTAAGCAATCAAAAACCTGTGGGCTACATATTCAGATCCCTTTTCCAAAGGGAAGAGGTAAAAGGAGCATGAAAGAGTCTCTGAAATGGATGCCTTGGCCTTTGGAAACTTTAGAGGTGGGCTGAGTGGGGCAGACTGAGTGTTCGCCCTGTGGCACTTGGGTAGAGATGTCCTCACTGGGACTGTGTGGTGGGGTAGGGGTATGGAAACCTCCTGTCCTTGTTGGGCTTCTGCTTTCTCCTTAAAAAGTGCAGAGTGGTGGCCGGGCATCTCCCTCCAGCCCTGGCTGCCTTCTCCCTTCCCTGCTGCCGTGCCGGTGCATGAAATAGCAACCTGGAAGGCGTGATAGGGACGACTGGCTGCAGTCTCCCTGCCTTGGCTGATTAATTAACTCTTCAGATTAATTTCCTTTCTGATTACCGCTTGATTAATTCCTCCTAACTCTGCGAGACCTCCTCACCACTTAATCCTCTTTATAAGCCCTCAGAGTGCGATGCTTGAAGTAAACATCAGGCAAAAAAAAGTAAAAAAAAGGCAAACACTCTGAAATGCAAACACAACAACACTGCCCATGGGCCCCACTCCTGCATCAGGACCCAGCACCCATGGGGCTGCCCCATGGCACCCTGCCCCAAGGGCCCCTCCACAGTCCCTTCTCCTCCTCGCGCCGCTTTTCACATCAGTTCTCCAGCAGCGTGTCTGTAGCAAATTACACAATTTCACTTGTTGAGCCTGATAATTAGTGACAATATCCTGGTAATTTGCAAAGGGGGCAGGAGGAGGGAGCTGTGTTCAGCAGCGTGAGAGGAGTTTTTTTTTCCCCTTTGCTTCGTTAAAGGGAATGTCCGAACTCATCAAGCAGCCTTTTATGTGTGCACGCACTGCAGAAGCCCCCAGCTCGGAGGAGAGAGGCAGTGGGTGAGTGGGGACACCCATTTGCAGATGGCTGGTGGTGCAGGTGAAGGTGATGGGGTCAGAGTGAGCGAGGTGATCAGGGTGAGCCTTGTCTCGAGTCTGGACAAAATCTGCATGTAGAAGGCAGCAATCCTGGTACTACTGTTTTTTTTAATTTCATTTTAATTTTTGTTTTATTCCTGGGCATCCATTCCCAAAGGCCTCTAGATGCTTTAATAAAATATAAGTAAAAACATAACTTATGAGAAAAGAAACGGAGCCAAATGAATCCCCAAACACAAACGAAAGCTTTCCCCTGTCTTCCCTGCACTCAATAACCCAGTGTGTACCCCTGGGAAACGTAACGTTTAAAGAGCAGCAGCCCTTTCTTGGCCATTGTTTTTGAGGAATGTTTTGTGGTTGGATACAAAGCTGTAGTATGCACCAGCTAAGTCCTCGTGAATTTGTTTTTCTTGTGACCTCAGCTGCAATGGACATAGCAAGAATATTTTGCACCCAAGAGCCAAGCTCGCCTTTTGTTTTGTGGCTGTACAGCGTGTGTCATCCATAAACATGACCTAAACTAATGAATTTGGCTGAGTTTGAACTGCTGGGTGGAAGAAAATAAGAAAGATGGTGTGTGGATAGAGGCACAGGCAATGATTTATTTTTGTGTTGATGGACAACGCAGGCAGCTCTTGGAGGTTTTTGGAGCCAATGCTGTTCCCAGCCTTTGCTGCAAGAGCCTGGTGCAGCCCTGTGCTCCCCGGTGTAATGCTACGCTTGTGATATTTCAATCGGACTTTAGATCTGCTGGAACCAAATGACTCTGATAAAGGAGATTGAACCGTACACAGAGAACATGCTGTTCTCATATACACGACATTAAGTGCGACCATCAGTGATTACCAAGGTACAGCGCACAAACTGGGGCGAGCTGCAGACGGTAATCTTTGGCCGCGAAGTCACTTGGGCCTGAGCTTGTTTGCCTCTATGTCGCTGTCTCTAAAAAAAAAAAAAATCTCCATTTTGGCTGGGGGAGCTGTGTTCTAGGTGGTGTATGACAAATTGCAGCTGTGCTCTGCTGCGCTAGCTTGGAAGCACCTAAGTCCACAAACCAGCCTGGAGTTTCCTTTGGTCAAATAGCTCAGCTCCTGAATTGCAGAAACAGATTAATGGTCCATTTTGGCTATTTCTGAGCTTGCATGATGATATTCCTGCCCTGTCAGGGTGGGGTGAGGAAAGGATGGGGTCATCCTGGTAGCCCACATCTGTAGGAGTCCCCAGTGCCAGAACTATGCGTGCCTGAGGTTTCTGGCCAGGGAAATCCATGTCCGAGCAAAAACAGGTAGTGGGGGATTGGGGGGCCTGAGCTGTGCCCCTGGCTCTGCAGCTTCAAGCCTTCACATCCCCCTTGTCACCCATTTGTAGTGGAAGCAAGGGGCACCTACAGCCCCTGCAAAGCTCTGGTTCTGGGTGCTAGACGTGCTACCATGGCAAGGACAGTGATTTGTTCTTGCACCTGAGATCTGCAGAAACTTCCTTTTGGGTGACAACAAAGCAAGGTCCTGCATGTGTGATTTTTGTAGGTTAATCACATCTTTCATTAGGAAAAAAAGTTCCCTTTATTTGCCTTTTAGTCTCTATTATTAGTGCTTTACTGCTGACTGATCTCCAGTTCCTACAAGGAATGGGGGAGAGTAAATTGGAGTCTTTGATCTGCTTTGCTCCACCTCCCCTGTCCTTGTATCATCTTTAGGGCTATTTTTCCTTGGCTACAAAGAAGTCAGTAATAAAGTAAGGAGGCAGAGGAGGAAAAAACCCCAGGATTTATTTTTTGGAGTGGTAAAGGGAGCACGCATACCAGCAGCAATAACAGCATTGCATCAAACGCTTGAGCATCACATCTGTGGATGAGACATGTTCCCTCAAGGAGTGGGGACTGTTTTGTCCTGATGTCCATGGTGTCTGCTGTGTGTTGGACTTGGAGGGAGATATTTGAACTCTGAGGTCGCACCTTTGGAGCTTGTCCCGTGGTTCTTTTGGGCTTGGCGCATGCATGCAGGCATTGCTGTGGGAGGAGCTTGGCTGGGTTTTGGACTGCTTTAGGGGTAGCCTGTCCTAAATCATGGCACATGGGAAAGCTGGAGCAGGACAGGTGAGAGTGGGAAGTTCCCCAGAAGTTTGTCTGGGCTGGGAGTGTTGTCTGGATCAGTGGAAATTAACTTCTGTAAAGGGGACAAGGGGAATTAAAAAAAAAAAAGGGATATTCTGACTATATCCTGAAAACCTAGCCGGAAGCAGCCAGAATAGGGCTTGGTGGAGAAACACTCGCACACTTTTTTGGTTTCCTACGCAGCTTGGAAACCAGAGCAAGAGAGGGAGATGAAAGGCAGATTTGCAAGGAAGGTGGCAAGTCTGGGGGAGAGAGGGGAAATAGCAGCCCAAAAAGGATGGATGGATTTCCAGCTCATGCAGAGGATCCAAATATGCACATAAATTATTTTGGAAGGATGAAACTGTAGTTTTAAAAAGATGTTGCTGCCAAAATCCCCAGAAAAGGTGCTTCGGTGCCCAAGGAAATGTCTTGTTTTGTAAGGTGACCAGAGGGTGAATGCTCAATCCTTTCGGTACCGCATTGTACCAGAGCCTCCCGCCTCCCCCTCCCTCCATCCCTTACCCTCAGGCAACTTCAGCTCTGTAAAGATGACTTAGCGCATGAAGGATGTGTTAGGATTGGATCTTAATCAGATCATTACTGCAGCGGTGAAGGAATATAATTTCCAATCCACAAGCCACCACCTCTTTCAGCATCATCTGCACTTATTTCTAAATAATATTTTTTTTTTGCTGTGTGGTCAAAAATGAAACCACTCTGTGTAAAAGGCAGGAGGCGAAGTAAGCCAGGTTTAGACAGCATGGAAAATGCTCTTTTCTTCAGAATTAAGCCCAAGTAAAGACCTCAGATGGCTTGAAATCCAGTGCTGAGATAGACACATGCACAAACATCTTTGCTGCCAACCAAATAATATTCCCCCACATCCAGTATCCATCTACGAGACTTGTTTGTCTGTTTAGCACAGTGGGGTCTTGTGGCCAAAGGCTACAGAACAGAGGAATGGGAAGAAGTGAATGTATCTAAAAAAACCCCAAATGTATCAAAAAACACCACTATTGCTGCTGTAACAGTGTGTGGTGGCTGTCTTAAGACACAGGTAATCGCTTTCTGTATTGCACATTTAGCATCTGGTCTAGCACTGGGTTTCAGCTATGGATGTCTCAGTCCCCAGATATCAGCTCTTTGAGGGATTTGGGGTGGTTTGTTTTGCTCTGTCCTGCCTCTGACCTTGCAGGTAATCCTTGAGTGGCTTCATCAGCTATTTGGAAAGCATTTTAGCTACGATACCATACTAGTTCTCTAAACAGAAGCTAAAAGCTGCATATATGGCTAAGTAACATTGTATGATGACTTTTGTAGTCTCTGCCTTTCAGCAGACAGTGGGGTGCTGCTATAATTTTTTGGGGAAAAAATGTCATTTTCCACATAGACTCAGAAAAGAAAGTTTGTGTGTGATGTTGAAGAAACTCTAGAGCTGTGAATGCTTGGCAGAACTTTTTTTTTGGAGTCCACAGATGGAAAAGAGCTCCAAACTATCTGCTAGTACGCAGCTACATGCGAATGGGAAAACTGCAGTTACATGAGCCATCCGCAGTGGCAAGTTGTCGATGCAGACTGATTTAACAGACCTGTTCTTGATAGCCTCGCCTACCCCACAGTGCAGCTTTTGGGGTGGGAATTGTAGTCTTTCTATGCCAAAGTCTTGCTCTGTTGCAGGTGCGCTCCCAGGCTGTGACTCAGTCCTGGACCATCACATCACAGGATCTTCTCGGTGGAAGCCCATGTGCGTGGAGCTGTGTTCATGTGTGTGCACTATCAGATAACCGTGTCAGAAAGGGACTGCGCTGCTAGTGGAATTGCAAGGCTTTGTGTTTTAAGGCAGCTGCTAGAAAAGGTTATAGCTTTGCCTGTGTGTTTCCAAAGGGCAGGAGGAAAAGGCTGAAGCGGGGAGATCCTGCTGGGTGGCTCAGGAGTGCTCTGTCTACATAGAGATGTCTCAGCAGCATCACTGTTCCCTGCTTGAAATGCTAAATTATTCTCCTCCTCTGTTGTGTGACTGTTTTATGTGCTTTTCTCAGCAAAATCAATCAAGAATTGGTAATTTATAAGCTCTTGTTTGCCTTTTTTCACCCTTCAAGGGGAAAAAAGAGAAGGATAAAGCAGAAGGCAATGCCACAAGTAAAGGAGTGTGGGAGATGCAGAGCTGAGCACCACCTCCCTTGTCTGTGGATGCCCATTGCTTGTGCCAGTGAGGGGCCGGTCTCTGCTGCTGAGTCCTTAAGGGTCTGCCTGTGCTGCCTCAAGGAGCAAGGATATGAGCTGTGAGCATGCCCATAGGAAAAAAACCAGGAGCTCAACCTTGAGCAGTACCCAGCATGGTCATCTCCAGCAAAGTTATCGGAGTGTGAGTGAGAGTAGAGCAGAGCCAGGTTTGCGCATTTCTGCATGTACAGAGCTCTGTGGGAAGAGGGAGATTCGACCAGGCAGGTAGAAGGAGAAAGCTGGGTCAGCTGCCATTCCGGTTTACACCAAAAAAGAAATACCCTGTGGCAGCATATTCCACACTTCTAAGCTTGAACCCTGCCTGCATGTCTGCTGTCACGTGCGCTCCTGTGCACACAGGGATGTGTCCTTCTGCCTGCCCACCTTCCCCCAGCCACTGCTGCCCTGCAGGCGCGCATCCTATCTCCATCGCACCCCACCACCTCCATGCCATCCTCCCTAAATTGCAGTGAGAACACAGGAGGAAGGAGCCATCTCCCCTGGGAACTGTCCTAATTGGGGAATTTTGGAGAAAAAAGAAGTACTACTGTCTTAAAATGGAGACAAATGTTAGAGTTTTGCAGGAAGATAAATAGAATAAGATGACATGCTGCTTAGATAAATAAGCGCTGTGGATAAATACGTAGTGTAAGTAATTATGTAGACAGATGGGTGCAAAACTAGTCTGTAGACATGGATGATATCAGGATGCTCATGAAGGGTAGGAGATGCACACTAGTTATGCTGCCCGGTTCCTGCTCTGAACTGTTTACCTCTTTCACTGATGCTCCTGCAAGAGCAGTCATTTATGTGGGAAGCTGGGAAGCTTGGGAAGGCTTGATTTCTTGTCTCCCTGCTCTGTAGCTGTCCAATCATTGCATCTCCAATTTGGAGAGCAACCTTGGAAGACAGAGTTTAATAAAGCCGGGAAAATCCATTTATGAAAACAGCCTGTCTCGGACCTGTCTCCAGTTCTGCTACTGTAGGTTCCTGATCCAGCAGGACAAGGAAAGCTGAGCTGTGGGGAAACCAACCTCAGTGGCTGCCTGTGCCCTTCCAGAGCTTGAGTACCCTCTGGAAGCGATGGCATCTGTTGTGCTGCCTTCTCTGCCCAGTGGGGTTTCATTCTGTAGCAGATGGTCTAGAAACGAAAACCAAAGACTGAGTGGACTGTTGACATCCTTTCTTTGTAGGCTGTTCAGAGTTTGATTCTATATTTGTCCTGGGTATCTCCAGCCATGCTTTGGAGAACTTGGCTGGAAATGTTTGGAGAAGTGGCTGGCTCCCAAAGCTTTCCTGTTGCAGATACTCTGGCCTCAGCTTTCAGCTCTTATGCTTCTACTTGTGACCTGCAGCAGAAGCACAGTAGTTGCTTAAATGGAGGGATGTGAGATTTTGGTGGTTTCCTAGAAAGACGTGGGCATTCAGCTTGGCTGTAGAAAAGGCAGAAGTTAGTGTGGACAATGCTTTTTCAGAGCAGTTTTGTCTTCTCCTTTCCTGCAGATAACTTTACCTGCTCTGGCTTCCTGGTATAACCGACATTGGCCTATCTCACTTGACTCAGTCTCTTGAAAAGTAGGTATTACTAGATGGGTCAATAGCTGGTATGCTTTAAAGCGTAGACCATGGTGGGTCAAGTGATTTTGAAAGCTTCTCTTAAGCTCTATTATTTTTTGATTGCAATTTAGACAAGGATATAGCTTAGCAGATTACTTTACTATGTACCAGTATCTCCTTATGTAAGAAACTTTCAATTCGCACTCTTTATGCCCACTTTAAAGGCAAGCCAGCCACTACCACTTTACCAACCACCTGCTTCTTAGCAGAGAAAGGCCAAGACTTGACCATGCTACTAACAGACTCTACTCCCACCTTCAAAACTGTGACCGGTTGTGAGTAAAAGGTGAAAAATACCCCAGATTCTCCCTTCCAAAGCCTTCCTATGACAGGCTACTGGCAAGGACGTGTTGTTTCGTAGCACTACCAGAGCCTGTACTGAGCTTTGTTAAATATAGCAGAGCGATGCAACGCCCCCACGTGCTGGACGTTCAGTCTGTTCCTCGCTGCATGCTGAACGAGAAACACGGCAAAACAGCTTGTTCTTGCTGCTGTTAGGTGGAAGATGCTCACTGTCTTTGTGTGTCATCCCTGTTAGAAGTACTTTTGGGCTGGACAACAAGCATGCATTCCCTGGTGAAGGTTCGTCTCAGCTACGGAAGAAAATACTGGGCTGATTCATTGGGTAATTATCAGAAGATGGGTTTTCTCTATAGTGCCCTCAGATTCGGACTGGCTAGCAGAAGTCCTTCTGGATCCATGTCTTGGTTTATGCCTGTTCTTTGGCCATTCTTATCAGAAAATATGCTTTTGAAGAACTCGGTGCTTCCAGCAATATGTCCTGGGCGTCTTCTGGTTCCTTCTTGCCATGACTTACCACTCATCGCATCCCACCCTTCTCCCACCTCTTGTTGTGCCACAGCTGCAAATGAAACAAGCAGCTCCCTCCACCGTGTCACTAACAGGGCTTCAGATTGATAACTCCTCGCTGCAGAAACACTTGTCACAGGCTTGACACGCTGCTCAAGGTTGCCCGATGTGGCAGGGCGGAGGGATGGAGCCAGTGAGCTGTGTGCTTGCACTTTATGGCCCTCCTGGTGGGACTGGTAGGCGGCCTGGCATAGCAACTGCTCAGGGCATTTACTAAGAGATTTATGAGTTTGTAATTTTCAGAGGCCCTGGAGCAAAAGTGTCTTTAATTAAATTTTGATTCTCCCTTCCCTTCCTCTGCCGCCTTCTTCCCCACTCTCCTTCCTGCCTGTGGTTTGTTTACTGAGACCCATCAAAGCTTTCGGAGAACAGGTAGGAGTCTTTGAGCATAGCCAGGAGGAGCAGAGGATTGCAAAGCAAACAAGCAGATGGCAGATATGATAAAGCAGCCCCCAGCCGGCTTTGCCAGGCTTGGAGAGGCTTCTGCGATGCAGTTCAAGGGTCCCGCTGTAAGAGCTTCCTGCGTCCTTCTGCTCTGGACACAGACTTGGCAAGGTGTCCAAGAGACTGATGGCCAAGGAGTGTTCTTGTGCTCTCGTTTGCCTGGTGCTGGGATCCTGGCATTGCTTATGGAGAGTGTGGGTGTTGGAGATGAGATGGCCTTATGTTACTCTGCGTTGCCCTGCTGTGGCTGACGTGCACGTGCAACTATCCATCTCTGAGTGGTTGTTCCCTCGAGAGGGGGAGCACAAAACCAAAGGAAAACAGGCTGCCCACGTATATTGTTTTTTTGTTTTTCTTTAAAAGGAAGTTCTAGAAGAATAAGATGACAAATTGGCCTGACCTTTGTGGTATATTGTCAAGGGAGTAGAGATGGATCCCCCAGGAGATGCTGCCTTGGCATTGCCTAGGAATTCCTGTGTCCCTAGTCTTATTTTGTGATCCCTCCCCAGCCACTGAGTTGGTGGCAATATCCCTACCCAGTCAAGCAATATCAGCCTTGTGAATAGATTTCTATCAACCCACTCAGCCCTAAAGAGCTGCAGTTAAAAGGCTCTAGAGACATAATTGTGTCTGTGTAACAGCAGTGATGATTTCCTTGAGAGGTGGCATGAAAGGTGGCTCCATTCCACTACTTCTGAAGAGACTTGATAGCTACTTGTAGAAAGCAACTTGGTTGTGGTCCAGATGCCTCCGCCACCGCAGCTCTCCCTTTCTGGTCTCATGCTTGTGCTGCCTGCACACTTGAACCATCATCCACAGTGTGCTACCAGCCCTATGGGTGCCTCCAGGCAGCTGAATTTACAAGTGAGTTTGGCAGGGTCTGGTGCAGGATGCTCTGGTAGCCTGAAATGGACTTCGTGCGAGGGGCACTTGACCTGATGCCCAGCAGACACATGCTACTCCCAACTAGAAAGACACCAGCCCTTGTGCAAGCTCCTTTTTTAAAAAAATAAATAATAATTTTCCCCTTATCACCATGCTGTGGGTGAGGACGCTGTTTTTTTCCACTCGCTTCTTCCTGCTCCCTTGATGGTGCAGATGGAGAAGTCGCTCGACCTCTTCACGTCTTCAAATCTGGCTTCACAGCATGGATGTGTTGTCGTGTCTCTTGTCGTGAGCTACCAAGCTGTCAAGCAAGGGATGTGTTTTGGGGGGCATAGGGTGTGGGGTAGGGAGACAGTGCTTAGTCATGGAGGTAAATGCTGAACGCTGTCTTTCTCTGCTGTCATGGCTCACAGGCTCACGCAAGGCAGCGTCCATCCTACCTGTCTTCAGGATGGTGATGAAGTAGCTTGGGGGCAGGATGTGCGATATGTGTAGGGAGAAAGGGATTTGGCTGGTGATGGCTCTTATGCTGTTATGTTGTAAACGCTGGCAACTGGGGTTGCAAAAGCCAGCAGAATTAAAAAGAGATTGTGAAGATCCTGCCTTAATGTCCCTTTATGTTGTCAGGCCATTGCTTGTGCCAGCCATGCCTGGGGTGACTGTTGTGATGCCCAATCTCTAGTGTCCTTTCAAGAGTCCTTTTTAGTAGGATTTTCCCCTTCTTTGTGCCTCTCTCCTGGCTATGGGAAGATGTTTATTTTGATTCTGCAGCCTCCAGGGCTGGCACCATATTCAGGTGCCTCTGATCTCATGTGGAGCTTCATATGACTTTTCCCTGTTCCCCAACATGTCCATCTGGTTAACTCCCACCTTTCACTTCTTTTCTGAAGTTGCTCTGTTTCACTGGTGTCTTCCAGCCAGAGGCCAGTGCCCCAGTTAGCTCCTGACCTTGTAAAGGACAGAGGTGGATCTTGAGGCAATTCCCATTGGAGGAGCTGAGAGATGGGAGGAGCTCTACCCCAACCTCCACACTTGTGTTGGGCACCAGCTGCTTGTTTCTCAACCAACATCAGTAGATGCTGCATTTCTGCAGACCGGCCTGCTTGCTTTAATTGTCAAATTATGCTCCTGCTACATAAAAACTCTCATCTAGAAAAGTGTTAATGTTGGGCTGACGGAGTGGCAAGAGGCTGAGCGTTTCCAGCTGGGTGCTAGAGGACTTGCAGGGCAGGAAGGTGCAAGGCAAGCTTCTTGCAAGGGTGATGGCAGAGACCCCACCCTGAAACTGCCAACCCAGCAGTGACAGGTCATGCATTTGCTAGTGGCTGTATTGAAATGCAAGTGGTGTTCCTTGCCAACCTCTGATGGGAGCCGCGTCCATCCCTGTAGCTCACCAGTGAGGAGGGGAGTGTGCTGCGCTGTTTAGAAAAGGAAATTTCCCTGGGCCTTGGAGGAATTAATCAATTTATATGCTGGACTCTTGCCTTCTGACTGATCTATCTGAATTACAGATTAACTGGCAGCGTGGGGACAGAGGAAGCCATTTCAATGAATAGCTCTCTAATTTATTAAAGGGGTTGTTTGGGCTGGTGGATCAGCAATGCAGCAAGTTCTCCAGGTGGGGAGGTGTTTTCTATCCCCCTCCGCATCTCCCAACCTTTTATCCCCTGCTTGTTTTACCTTCCTTTACCCCTCTCAAACTTGAGAAGGGTCCAGGCAAGGCACATGGAAACCCCAGACCAGCGATAGTCACTCCAAATGAGCTGTCAGCTCCCAGAAAACTGTAATTTTGGAGTTTTTCTCTGCAACTTTTAAGCAAAACCACCACCTTTATGACCAAGGACTATAAATTTTGGAGTAAGGCATGACACCAGTGTGTTGATGCTGCAGCTGGTATCAGTTGACCCCAAAAGCATCAGTTCTAATCAGGTCTGCCTTGAGAATGTCAAGGGCTTTCCCTCTACCCTCTAAGTCTACAACAGGCTCTTGAAAACCTGAAAAACCTTATTTCTCTAATGATTTTCCCTTTTAGCAAATGTTAATCCCTGGACTTGACACCTCTAGTGCCGTTACTGATGTGAACATCATGGGCTGGGGAGCACCAGGGCTGCCCAAACCCTGGCCCCGCTTCCTCTCCCAATTGCTCAGCATGAAGGAGAAAAGGATTTGTTTGTTTGTGGCTATTTGGACTTCATATTTTAGAAGAGTCTTGTAATATTGTGGGAGCAGATTCAGGATTTAAACTATTATACAAGTTAAATATGTTTTGATTCTGTAAGCAACACACTATTTATCTTGTGATAGAATAAATCTGAGAGACTGATATCACTGCTGGAGATCATCTCAAGGAGGCCTGTGGAGGTGGGGGTGTGGAAATTTGACTTTCTGAGAGGCAGAAATTTTAAATTTTCATTGCCATCACGTGTGAACTAAGCCAAGCTGTGGTTGCAAGGCTTTTTAATTATTTGTTGACCATGTTGGACTGAAAGTAAACATTGTGGGTCTGATTTAAAGTTTGGGTCCACGAATTCGCACCCTGAGTGAATCCAGTTGCTCGTTTGCTGACAGGAACTGGGCGCTTGGGGCGTCTCCTGAAAGTGAACCCAGTCCATTGGCATGTGCAGCCTCAATGGCTGCTTGATGTTTTCGTAAAAACTCCATTTAAAAACAGAAAGGTCAAAAGTTGACCCAAAAAAGTGACAATTGGAAACTATTTTTGTTTGAAGAATTACAGGCCCTATTAATTACCGCATGAGAACCAGATGGTGGTACTGACCAGTTTAGTTTCATGGTCCAAGCAGGATCTTGAAAAAAACCCAAGAAGAAAAACACAGAGCAAAGACAAACCATGTGTTGTGCCAGGTACTTTACATTTTGTGTGCTCCTTCTATTTGAAACCTCTGAGCAATGTAGAACGGGGCATTTATTTATTTTTTCTAACGTGTGATTTTTTTTTTTTTATCTTGACAGAATATTAAACCAAACTAAGGAGGCCTGAAAATTAATGTCCTGTAATGACAACAAAATCCCTTCGTATCTTGGGAGTCTCATAAATTGGATATTTGGAGAGGGAATGCACAGCTCCCTGGGCTCAGAAAGGCTCTGGTTACCACTGAAGAAAATAAACCTTCTCAGCACAGGGGTGACCAGGCTCGGGGGAGAAGGCGCTGGTGTCAGCACGAAGTGATGTGGCTGGAAGATAGCCTCGTCAGGCTAATTGATCTGGAGCCTTTGCCTTTCCTGCCAGGGCTGCCTGTCTCCTTACCCATAATCCCCACCCGTTTGATGGCCTGTCAGGAATATGGGACTTGGCCCAGTTTTACATCCATCCAATAACATTATGAAATTGATAGTGACACTTCCATTGGCACTAATTTCAGTAAGAGACTGGAGCCAGAGGACAAGCGGTTTGCTTTCACGGCAGCTCAGCTTTCCAAGTAGATCAAGATGACCCAAGACTGATCTTGCAGCAGCCAAGATGTGGGAAGGGGAGCGGTGGGAGTGGGACAGGAGCGGCTGGTGGGCCTGGGCAAGGAGTTAAAGAGAAACATGCCCAATGTTTGCACTTGCCCTCAGTATGCAATGGTCCTGGCTGGTGGGTCGTGTGAGCTGGTGGGTCGTGTGAGCTGCTGCCCTGGCTTGTGCTGCAGAGCTGCTGCTGGCAAGGCTTTCTCTCCATGCATGGTATTTATTAAACAGTGTTGGGCACCAGTCTCAGTAAAGATCAGGAGAACCCTTGGACAAGAGTGCAGTAGTGGTCCCAGCTGTTGCCTCTGAGACCTTCAGTGGTTCTGGCTGGTTTAGGTATTTCCTGGCACAGATACAGGTTCCCGCAGCATCACAGTCTTGGCTTAGGTCAGTAATCCAGCAGTGAGCTGGACGTGCTGGTGGTGGAGCTGCCAGTGGAGATATTGCTGGTGGCCCACTTGTGCTAAGGGCGGTCCATGCTGAGCAGGATAGATACCATACCCCAAAACTTTCACCCAAGGCTGGCCACAGTATTGAAGGTGATACAGCTGCCTTTATGCACACTGTGTGCATGTTCTTTGCTGGCTGAATCACAGAATAAGATTGAGGTGTAGCTTAAATCACTTCTACTTTCCTCTCCATCTCAGCTGTTCAGCCAAGGTCTAGTTTGAGGTGTGGGAGAGCATCGCCTCAGTGCTGAGCTGGAGTTCGCACAAGACAGCCCCTTGACGCTCTTGACAGCCCTTTTCGCAGTCCCATGCCGCGTTCACATGTTCACCTGAGCAAGGGCTTGGGGAAGATGTTTATCAGTTTGTAACAGTCTCACAGGAGTGGCTGGGAGCCAGGAGAGAGGATAAAAGCCTTGGACTGATGATAAATTGGAAAGGCAGAAAGGAAATGCATCTGCTCAGTGCTGAGCCTGCAGCCCTGCTCTGGGCTTGGGTGTTTGCGTGGGGTCGCTCGACCCCTGGGTGCTGGATGCTCACAAGGAGGTTAAATACCATCAGGGCCACCGTGTGTGAGTCCTTGAGTGAATATGGCCATGAGGTCCTGAGGAAAGCATAGTGCTGCTGCTGCCTTGCCCATGGCGCTGTGTTGGTGGAACTCCCCCTTTGGTGTGCCTGGCATGATCTGAGCATGCCTGGATGCCCATCAACCAGAAAGGGATGTGAGCGAGCGAGCATCTCCCTTTCAGCAAGTGCTTACATGACCCAGGGCTCAGCAACCATGTGTTAGCGCTGCTGTTACATGAATGCATTGCTCTGGGAGACAACTTCAGATCTCTTATATGGAGCAGGGGAAGAGCTGTGGTTTGGATCTGCAGATCTCAAGGCTTTCCACCCGAGGGGCTGGAAGCGAGGGAGCAGCTGCACACCGGAGGGTTGGGAGGTGCAAAGGTGCTGGGGCCTCCTGTAAACAAGCTGTAGGAAATGCTGCAGTATATAAAGTGTGCCTTGCGAACAGAAGAGATTAGAAAGCTGATATGATGTTATTCCGATTGATTTTGCTGTTGTATTTATACCTGGAGCTAAAGAGCAGACATACTGGAAATCAATCGGCCCTGTGCTCTTCCCCACTCCCTCTGCAGTGCCGTTTGAATGAAATGCTTATATCACTTTTACGGTACATCTGTGATAGGGATGAGTGAGCCAAGAGATTAATAGGCGCTGCTGAGGCCTTTACCCAGCTGCTGCCTGGCTCTCTCCTCGTAAAGCCTGCGCCGCTCTGGAGTTCAAGGTGCCCCTGAGGTGACAGCTTGGTGACATTGTTTGGAAAAAAAACAAGAAGCAACTCTCTAGTCAAGAGGAAGGAAAAGGAAAAAAAAAGGTAAATGGCAATTAGCAGAGGATTTGGAGCAGGTGGCATGGTGCCCAGCTCTGGAGCTGGGGAAAGAAAATGAGGTTTTGGCTTCAAATGGAACCTATCCTGTAAAGAGGAATGGAAATGATGGCCTTGTGCATGAGAGATAAGGCAAGAAGGACCGTGTTTCAATGTCTCATTGTATATCTGGTACCCAACAGCCCTTTCTAAGGCTTGACCTTGGGGCTGGGGCAGGGGGGCTGCAGTGGGGCCATGTGGGGATTTTGGCTGTGCATGGATGCTGCATCCCCAGGTGTCCCTGCTCACTTCTTCTGCCTCATCCAGATTTGTGTCTGTCTCTGCTCTGGGACCTGCTGGCACTGGCTCTGCCATGCTAAGATACCATCTCAGGAGGTTTCTCTACAGGGATGGACGTGTTAGACCCCAGCTGGCTCCTTAGATCCCATGGGACACATGCATGCCCAGCAGTGGGAAAAATTGGTTTGTGACATGCAAATAGGGGAAGCCAGATGGGGAGAATGGTGGTGTCTAGGGATGGTCTGAATGCCAGCATTGGTGTCACCAGAGGAAATACCATCTTCGTCCCTGCAGTGACAATCGAATAAGACATACTTTTCTTCCTCTCTTGTTGTCTGTACTACTAGCAAGTTGTTTCACCTGACCTCAGCAGTGAGAACCTTTTCTTGTTGGCAAACAAAGCAGCTTCCCGGTATCCATCTCTTATTATGTGGGAGAAGGCATTGGCTGGTAGATACTGACTCTTTGTCAGCAGGTTCTTGCATTGTAGGATCTAAAACATTCTCCTGGTTACATCAGTGCCCTGTGTACGGTCCCTTTCCTGCTTATGTAGGTTTGGTAGAAGAGGTGTGGTACCTGGAGCTTTAAGCCTAGATGTAAAAATTCCTGCTTTGCCTTCCTGCGGGTGCTGGCTGGCTTTGCTGTTACACATGGCTCTGGCTTGTCAGATCCCTCCCTTTTTAATTATCAGATTGTCTTGTCATTTTTCCTGCAAGCATTTTCTGTTGCTTGTTCTGCTGGATTTATGCATTTGTGCCGTCATATGCATTGACTTTATATTTTATACAATTTGATCTTAATATTTCCATTCCTGAGTGTGAGTGCTTATAGGATTCGTGTCTAAGCTCAATAAATAAACCTGAGAAAGGTGAGGGTAAAAAAGGACATGGGAGAACTGGGAGAGGTTTGGGGATCCTCTACCCCCAGATGGGGCTGGAGTGGTGCTCCGTGTTGAGACTGCCCAGGTGGCTGCAGTCTGGATGAACAAGGGGAGGAAGATGCAGGGATGCTATTTCCTCCTTTGCAGCAAAAGCTGCTTTCACCCCCTGCAAACACCTGAAAAATTCAGAGAGAGAGGAGGGAATGCCAATATATAAAGAGGGAAAGGGGCTTTTGTAAACAGCCATGGCAGAGGAGGGGTCAACACCTTTGCAGGCTCCACAGCTGGTCATGGCATGGTTCAAGCCAGAGCTGTGGTGTATGGGCCAACCTCTTCAGCTATGCCTTCCAGCTCCCGTGGCATGTTGCAGGGTTGTGCAAGGATGCAAGGGTTAATTTGGGGTAGGGAAACAGAACTGAGTTGTACAGGTGTAAGAAAAGCACTTGGACCTGGATGAGGTGGTGGCAACAAAGCAAGAGCACAGTGAGCTGGATTTAGGGGGGTCTCTGGTTAAAGCCCAATGTTTTGTCCAAGTTGAGGGATCTGCTGTGGCTCAAGGGAAGAGGTGCCATGTGATGGACTGTCCTGTGGCTGGGATTGGCAAACCTAGGGATGAGAAGTGGCTGCTTCCCATAGCGGGAGGGCAGGGGACGGGCTGGAGCCCACAGCACTGTGGCTCCAAACAGCTTCCACTCAGGCACTGAACGCTGACTTGGCACCGTGCCCACATCTGCCAATAAAAATTAAGAAATTGATTTCCTTTTGCTTGCCTGACAGGACAAGGCGCTCTTTATGAGACAGTAAATGCAATCTCGCTCTGAGCAGGTCTAGGTTTTTAATTGTATTTGTTGTGCTTGCGTTTATTGTTTTATGAGTTTCAGTTCCCTTCCTTGCTGCTGCGGAGATCAGCCCTGGGGGATGGTTTGATTTCAGCTCCATCAAAATGTTGGAATTTTAAAATAATATTTTGTTGTTTGTTTTCCTGGTAAGCTGAAATTTGGGGTTAGTTTTCTATCTGCATTAAAAATAAACGTGTATATGTGTATGTATGGCTCTGAGTTTTAAAGCCAGGCTGAGAGATCCTGTCATGGAATTACCTACTTGCCAGCCAGTGATAAGGCCCTTTTAAGAACAGCATTTAAGATCAAGATCAGGGAAATATGGAAGTGCCATCAGAGGCTTGAAGTCAGAGGAGGAGGCAATTTTATATATAATATATATTGGAGTTTAATGAGGTCTGCTTCAGTGCTTGCTATACAATGCATGGTGACCCACTTTACTAGGAGAGTGCTTTTTTTTTCTAGTTATGGGTCATATACAGTTCCTAATTAAGTAGGCTAATTATATGGCTCCTTTATATTACACAGTCAAATGTGGATGGCACAATTAGCTTTTTCAGTGATCATTTTTGATCAGAAATTATGTTCTAAGCGACAGCTCCCCGAGGCATAGGTGATGAGAGGGGGATTGTGCTGCAGCCTTGAGCACGCCCTTCCTTGCTCTCTGCTTCTGCAAACTCAGTTTCTGTCCTGAGCCCATGGCAGGGATGTGGATGGAGTTGTCCCCTCTGAAACCACATGGAGAGATCACAGTCCCGTCGTGGTCCAGTGCTGCACCCGTGGTGCCTTTGGGGCTGCCCAAAACCTGGTCTGCAGCGCTGGTCCTGGCTTGGAGTTTCTCTGAAAGCACCAAAAAAGGAAGAACAGTCCTTGCTGAGGGCTGTTTGGTTGCAGGTGAAATGTGCTGCAGCCTGGGAGGGCTCTGAGCAGCATCTGCTGTCCTTGAAAGAAGTTTCTTCAACCTCTCCCTTCCCAGCCTTGCGGTGGCTGAGCCACCGCAGCATCCCCAGGTTATCTGTTCAACCATCCGTACTGCTACACATTAGGGAAAACATTCGAACCCTAATCTCCCTCAATGCAATTTAAACCTGTTATTTCTTGTTTTATCCCCAGTGGACACGAAGAACAGTTATTGTTTTTCTCTTTGCTGCAACCTTTTACATATTTGAAGGCTGTTATCATGTGTCCATTCAGTCTTCTCTCAACACAAAGCAAAATTCTTTCAGTTTCCCTGTGGAGGTCATGTTTTTTACACCTTCAGTCATTTCTGTTGCTTTGGAGAGGTTCCTGTGATAGCGAGCTGGAGTGTTTGTTGTTCTTCACCTGTCTGCCTTGGAGCATTCATTATGTTACGGATGTGTATGAAGTGACCATTATCTTACCTTCTCTAATCTGTGGTTATTTATAAAGTACCCTATATTCCTGAGCTGGTGTTTTATCAGAAATTATAGCTCTTGGCCTTGATAAATAATTTACCATTATGATAAGATCATGTAAACAGAGGCTCCCTAAGCTATTTATTATTATTTGCTTTATTTTTCTTAAATAACAAGTTGTCCATATGGCACTGCAGATGAACTAGGTGATTCACAGACATTGATTAAGAGTATATCCTATTTTGTAGAAACTCCAGTTTATCCACAAGGAAGTGTGCTGAATAGAGAATAGGAAATTTTCTGAAAAGCTGAGATTTTGGGGACTTCTGGAAGAGTATTTGCTTCAGTATGGGCAGAAATGATAATATTGGGATGGAGGGAAAGTGAGGAAAAGAGCTGGGGTGTTGCTGGGATGGATGAAGCACAGCCTGGCCAGGAGTCTGGGGGAGGAGAGAGGGCAGAGATGGGGCTGGGAATGGTGGTGGCGAATGAAGTGTCCTTCTTGGGAAGGAGGAGTTGGCTGTAGAGGAGGTGTGGGAGGGAAGGGAGATGCTGAGGAGCAATGTTGCTCCTCATGACGTTTCCAAAAGCAGTGTTTTCAGGCTACCTTGCTGTTTTTTGAAGTAACACCAGACTCATTCTGATCCTAATTTTCTGGTTGGTGATACCACTGCTTCGATAGGAGAGCTATCAAAAGCCTTTCAGAGTACAGAAGTGACATGTTCGAGGCTCAGAACGTACAAAGGCTTCTTAAAGCATTAACTAATAGGCTCTTTTTGTAGTTAATATCCACAGTATGCTTGTCCATAGCACAGGCTGAATTATTCACAGAAACATCTACTGTATCATTGTTTAGATTCGAAGTTTCAGAGGAGCTCCAAAATACTCTATATTGTATTTTAAGATCATAGGATGGTATATCAAGAGTTACCTCAGGCTACCCTTGACTTATTCTGCATTTTTACAGTACAAAACTGGCTTTATTTCTGTGTCTCTGCCCATTCCTTCCAGGTGGAATGTAAACCTAATTTTTTTTTTTAAATTCCATTTTCTCCTTTAACCTTACCTGGAGAATGCACTGCAGAAGTTGGTGAGAATTATTCCAAATAAAGCCAATCATCAGCATTATACGTCAGCAATGCAACCTTTTTACCTACTTAACAGCAAAAAAATACGTGCTATTGCCAAGGCAGATTTAAAAAGTTGAAGTCTAGGTAGCTGCTTTATTTCCAGGAGTTACTAATGGCAGCACATATTTTGAGTGTCAGAGCAGTAGTCAAACCTATAAAAGTGATCATTGACTGCTTGCTATTAATGATGATTTTAAAGTTTGTGGCAGGCTTGTGCTGTGAGTTCAACACTTGTCTGAGTCTTGGAGGGGCAACAGGGTGGTTGTGTGTTTGGAGGGAGCTGGGTCTCAGCCCTGCCCAGCCAGAAGAGATGGGAACTAAAGAATGAAATGAAGAGCCATTACTGTGTTGTAGGTGTTAATGTGCAGACTTCTGCCCCCCCTTGCTCGAAGGGTTAATAGAAGAAACTTGGAGAAATCCTCAGCTGTAAATTATATCTTTAATCTAATTATATAATGTTGAGGATATCGGGGTGAATCGGCTGAATTATATCTTATAGTCTATGCCAGCTCAGTGTCTACCGTTATCAGAAATGTTTCTCAAAGCTTGAAAGCTGGTTTATTGCATCCTTCAGGTGTGTTCCTTCAGCGTCTTGAGAATGTGATTTATTTTGTGTTTTTTCAAGACCTGGAAATACAGTCAGAGGCAGTAGACTGTCCCTGGATTAGTGCATGGGTAGAATATACTGTACATGGTGTAATATTCCTGCGGTGTCCTGGCTGCAACTGCCTTGGCAGGTCTTGGATTTTCCCACTTGTGTAGAAATGGGAAGGGATGGAGATGGTCATGGAGCATCAGAGTTTGGCTCTGAGGCTTTTGAGGGTTGGTGTTTGCTGGGGACTGGGAGTGCCACAGGTTAGACATGGTTACTTCTTACCCCATAGATCTTGGACAGATTTTGGCCATGAAAGTAGGGATAGCACATGTAGAAAGTCCTCTTAAGAAGTGAGCTGCAGAAAAAAAATGTGTGGAGTGCAAAGAAGGTCAGCCTCTGGAGCCGTTTATTGGCAAGGAAATTGCCATCAGAACATTGCAATAGATGCTTGCTGTGCTTAGTTTCACAAGTACGCAACCTCCTTGATCATGCCCTACTCCTTTAGATGTAGCCAGGTCCTTTTAACCTGCTTATGCCAGAGGGACACTGCTGTGATCTGTGTTCCTTAAAAATGAGGAGGTGCCATGCAAGCAATGACAGCAAGGGTTACATGACTGCAGGGCTTTGTGAGCTCCCAAGGACTGTATCCCCAGGCGTACATCCCATGGTTGGTTATGAAACCAACCATCTCCCCAGTACTAATGCTGTAGATGTCCTCTTTGCTCCTTGTCATGAAGGTATGATTTCTGCTTTGAAAGCAGAGAGTGGTGAAGACTTTCTTCACCTCTTTCACTAGAGAGGCCTTTCATGTCCCACTGTGTGATTAGGTACCTTCCTTTGAAGCAACACCTTGGCTGCTTAGGGAAAGCAATAAGCCCTCAGTAGCCTCTCCCACTGCCCCATTGGAAGGGAGATCTTTATGATCTCTCTTCAGATTATTTACACTAATAGATATTTTTATGACTTCTTTTGTGAACTGCACCTTGAAATGCAGAGGTCTCCCATTCCCACCACAGCCACGTTGACCAGTGGCACAGGGTACAGCCAAAGGGACGTGCACACCATGCACAACCCAGTCCTCCTGGTTTGCATGCAAAGATTTGACAACACGAAAGAACAAAAGTGATTCAAACCAAAATTGCCTTTTTGCTCTGTATTTGGAGAAATACGATGCACGTAGTCCCAACAGAGGCATCCTGTGACAAGAGCTGAATTTTGCCTTTGCATCCCAAAAGCTAGAAGTCACGCAGGCCCAGGAAATAACATAAAAAAAACCCCAGAACCTGCCAGAAGGAATTAACAATAAAGGGAGAGATGTTTTTGCATTGCGAGTAAAGCACCTGTTGTGGCTGCCAGGACTCTGCTAATTACACAATAACTTTATTATATCCCACTTGGAAGAACAAACAATACTTGAAGCTTCAAAAATGAGCAGCCTTTAGACTAGATTAATGCAGGCATGGAGCCGGTGTTCACCCTGTCGTCCCAGAAGCTCTGGACAGTGAAATGGCTTGAAGACTCCCTTCTCTGTAGCTAGTGCTACATAATAAAGTAATTGTGTAATTAGAAGTAGATTACGGATGAGAGAGGCATTTTTCTATGCGACATAGGTAAAAGACTGGCCTGTGAATTTGAAGTCTCAATGCAGCATCTCTGCTTGTTTTTGCTTGAGCTTCTGGTAGCCTCTAGTAGCATCCAGACAGGAGTTTTCTCTAGTTGAGAGAGAAACTAGAGGCACATCTCTAGTTGAGTGTGGATTTTCTTCCCATGTGAATATATAAGGCAGGTCCTCAAGGAAGGATGCAGCGCAGTGTTGCATTGCCCAAGCAGCATGAATGGCTGCAGCATGGATTAGAAGGTTTCACTTCATGATGGAGGTGTTTGTGATGATGGCTTGCATCAGCCAGCATGAGAATAGATGGAAGTGGGGAATATTGTATTAAGGCCTGATGTCCCCTGAGGTTTCCAGGCTTGGCAGCTGATAGCAAAGACTGAAGTTAGAAGGTCTAAAAATAAAGTGAAACATAAGCCAAATTTGGTGTATAGCTGAATATTGAGAAATAGCTGTATGTGGGAAGCAGGACTTGGCTCTCAGGTATGGATGTTTCTTCCTTCATAACTTTATTTTACCTATGCGAACAAGCCTGCTGTTGTTTAGGGCAAGATTGGAGCAGTGATGCTCTTGAGTGCAGGCACTTGGGTGTGAGGAGTCATGGCTGCGGCAGGAGGCTCAAGGAGCTGGAGCACTGTCGCTGGCTCTCTGTGGGAAGGTGGTTGATGTTGAGTGCATTTTGGGGACCTGCTCTGTGGAGGTAGACAAGGACACGTAAGTGGGTGGTGTGGGGCATGGGGGAAGCACATGAACTGGTGGTCGACTGTCAATCCACAGTGATCCGTACCCACATGGTCAGCAGGTCTCACGTGTCCCCTTTTTCCACTGTTGTGCCTGACAGATGTGTGTGCTGTTTGCAGGTCCCGTGGCCGTGATCAGCGGAGAGGAGGATTCAGCCAGTCCCCTCCACCACATCAACCACGGCATCACGACACCCTCGTCCCTGGATGCTGGCCCGGACACAGTGGTGATCGGCATGACCCGCATTCCTGTCATTGAAAACCCCCAGTACTTCCGACAAGGTCACAACTGCCACAAGCCAGACACGTGTGAGTGCCCGATCCGGCTGGAGCCCCTGCGAGGACCAGGGGATGGGTTTGGGGGGATGGGGAAAGGAGGGCGAGGAGGAAGAGGTTAAGAGGTTGAGGAAGAAGGAAGGGTTTTTTTGAGGAGAGTGGGTTTTCGTATGGTCCAGAAACCAAAGTGAATCTCAGGTCTTAGAAATCACAACATACATGTAGGTGCTTTCAGAGAAGACTTAGCACTTTCACCCTCACCTTCACCTCCCTTCACCCTCCCTCCGCCAACCACCAGTCACCTTTCCCGCTTGCCTGAAAGTGCCATTTGAAGCTGGGCTCTGCCTCATTGCCTCTGAGCATGAAGTCCCAGGTGTGAGCAAGAGCCACCTGGGAGCATGGGGATGGATGTGACCCCTGCCTGGCCAGGGAAAGGACCTGCGTCCCCTTCCTCCTCCAGCAGCTTCCCAGCCACGGGGCTGCTCCTTGGCTACCCACTGGGCCAGGGAGGAGCTCAGGACACATGGCCATAGCTGGGACAGTTTTGTGGAGATGAAGAACAGGAGGCTTAGATGCTGGATGTCTTGTTTTCTTGGGCTTCTGTAAAGCTTTTGCATCTTCCTTGTATAAATCTGGGTTGTGAACTGGGCTCATTAGACTAGCAGGTGGTGTTTATGTGGTCCTCTCCATCTTGTGTTCCTAAATTCTGAGTGTGAAAGAAAAGCACTGGGTATAAGGATGCTTTTCTGGGAGTCTCACACCGTTTCCCATGAGAGCGATGAGATGCAGTCCTCGCTGACATGAGTCGAGTTCTCCCAGGCCTCTTTCCAGCTCTGAGATGGAAGCGGAGCAACGCAGGAGGTTCAAATCATGTTCCTCTCCTTTGCTGTTGCTCATCCTTTCGGTGTGTCTTTGGTTTCAGGTAGAACTGCAAAAATAAAAAGCTTGCCAAAAAAGGGGAAAAAAAACCTACTTGTGCTATCTCTGTGGCCCAGCCAGAAGCAGGGAGAGTTGCATTGAAGTTGCCTCTGCTCTCCCCTTGCCTGCTGCTGCCTCGTGAGTGCAGGAGACATAGCTCAGCCTCTGGAAACGGGGAGGAGGCCAATCTCCTAACCTGTGGAAATTCATTCAGAGTTAAATGCTTGGCAGGAGCGTGCTGCTCCCCAGCCACCACTCCTCCCTTCAGGGGATGGGAAGGCATGGCCACTGCTCCCATGGAGGTACCCCTAGGGCAGACCCCACCATAGACCCTCCAGGATGCTGTTATTGCTGTGCTTTGCTTGCTGGAGCAATGGGGTGCACCCAGTGACTGTGCCCAGCTTTCCCTTTGTTTTTCATTTTAATGTGCTAAATATGGTCTGTTTGTAAGGAGGGGAGGAGGAGGGGAGGTGATTAGGCAGGAGCGGAGAAGCTGAATGTAGCATGGGTTTTCTGTGCCATTAATTATGTATTTTACATTCTTTATAGCACCTCATCTCAAAATGATATACAAACTATGATGGCTTGGAGAGGAGGGGCTCCCCTGCTTTATTTTTCCGTTCTCCTCCTGTGCTCTCTCGAATCTCTTTAATCTATGCGCCGACCATATCAAGACACGGGTGCTGTTGCAGCTGTGCAGTAGCAGAGCTTAAACCTCAAAGGATTAAATTTTGCTCTGAGCGTTTACCCTTGGAGGGGTTGTCAGAGCTGGGCAGGTTGCAGGGGAAGTTCCTTGCAGCAGGATTTGGCCTCAGAGTTTCATAGAGCTATTTAATTAGGATCTGAAGAGTTCATGTTGATGCTTGGGGATGGCATCAGGAGCTGCTTCTCCCATGGGAGGTGGCATGGGGAACAAATGCAGCACTAGTGACAACTGCCACACTTGGAAATCCATGGCAAATCACCACCATCCGAGCTCTGGGTTTCCTGGGGCTGAAACCAAACCCCACACATTGGCACTCCCTTTGGGTGCTGACAAGAGGCAAACCACAGCTGGATGCTGCTTGTCATTCACAGGGCAAAACCCAGGCTTTGAGACCTCGGGCAGGGCTGGATGTGGTGTGTGTGTTGTATTTTAGTCCCCAGGACTTTACTTGGACAAAACTTCTGACTTCACTGGTGGCTTTGCTTGAGGCTGGAAAGTTTCATAATTCACCTTTTAAATTAACCATGCTTTGGAGAGCTTTCGCTGCAAGGGGTTTGTTTGATCTGATGTGCTCTGCTCGACTTCAACCTGAGCTGGAGAATATTTGGTGCTCCTGTTCTCCCCGTGCCTTTCATGCCATCAAATCTTCCTTTCCCCTTGTGCAGAGCGTGGACACAAACACTCCTTCATTTTGTTGTCCCTTGTAGAGAGAGCTCCTCTGGGCTGGGCGGTGCCTTGATACCCAGCAGAGCTTGAACTGGTGAGAGCTGTCACCTCCCTCCTGCCACCCACCTCCCTCAGAACCCTGTCCAGCTGTGAGCAGAGGTGTTCTGTGGCACCCAGTGTCTCCTCTTTGCATGGAGGTGTTGCTAGAGCCGCATCTTCAGCAAGTAATTTCCATCTTCATCATGAAGCTTTTCTCCTTCCTTCCTCCTGCGAGCATCCCTGTGCTCTTGGATGGTTGAGGACATGCCGATACCCATTACTGTGCTGCAATGAGGGGAGCAAACTCTATATGCTTAATGCAGTATTAATAGTACATTGATGTGATATAGATTTCTGTCACCCTCTATACTGGTGAACATCGCTTATCATGCAGGGATGACGGATGTTTATTCCCAGCCACTTAGCTCTGCATAATGGAATTGCAGCTGAAATATGGAGAGCTGCTCCCTGCTCGCGAAGCTGCACCCCCTCTCGCTCCCGCTGTGCAATGCCGTCCTGTGGGCTCTTCTCTTTCATGTGTCCTCAAGGAGACGGAGATGCGTTCCTCACTGGGGATGTGTTGTCCTCGCGTTGATGGGATGAAGGTGCAGGAGTCAGCTCTCACCTTTGATTTTTTTTGGATTTGTGCAGTTGTCTCTTGCTCCTTTCTGCTACTGCCTGCTTTATTTGAGCAGGAGGGGTGAGCTTGGCTCAGGGTCCTCCTTCCTCTCTTGGCTGAGGGCTTCTCAAAGAGCAATGGAAGAAACTGTTATCTCATGGTGAAGCATTGAGTCTTTGAGAAGATGCTCCCCTCATCTTTGTGCTGTAACTCCATGGCATGCTGGGCAGCATTAGACTTTGCAACCAGTTCTTATTTCAACCATTCTCAGTCCTACCTGGAGGGTTAAGCAAAGAGCTTGGCAATGCAGACAGTCCAACCAAAATTGATTTTAGAAGAACAAGCGAACCCAGTCTCTTTCTCCTAATCTTTTGCACATGGAAGAGAAACCAAGTGGCGTATCTGCTTGGCAGATGTCAGCAGGAGGAGCGACAGGTTGTGATGTGTTTGCACCTCTCTATATTTGGAAATAAATAAGAAGAGAAGGACAGGACTTGTTACAAGCACTGTGGACAGAATACATGATGAAGAGATAGGGTGGAGGACTACATGATGTCAACCTATGGTCAGGGGTTTTGGTAATGAAAAACGTGATCCAATCTACCCTCATTTGTGTCCAGAAGATGGCTGTTAGTCCTTCTGGGCAGGCTTGGCAGTAACAGCAACTTCTTACCTTTGCTCCGTCTCTTGATGTTCAGAGTTTGAATGTGCAAAATTCAAATTTTATAACTATGAGTAGCTGTAGATTTCTGTGGTGAAAGATTGGTAACATTTCAGAAAAAACATTTTAGAAGATTGTTTTACTTTAGTAGCAGTAATTAATTATAAGCACAATGCATCAGACACAGATTAGTTCTTGGATCTGGTTTTTCAAGCTTTACTTGATGCCACAGTATGGTTTGGGAGCTGTTCTGTTCCTCACATTTCTCGTCCAACAAAAGAGGTCTTCTTGAGAATGACACAAATCAGAGAAAAACAATCCAAACTCCAGTGTAGAAAATGAATCTGGGGGGCAGATGCCTGTTTGCTTTGCAGCGATGGGTGCTCGGTTCCCACCAGCACTGTGAAGCTGAGACTTCTGGGACAAGCAGTTTGATTTTGGTGGAGGTTTTTGCCAGACACAACCAGAGCTGTCTGTGTTTTCCAGGACTGGCGGAGTCTGGGAACTGAGACGCGTTCTCCGTGCGGGTGGAGCAGCCGTCCTTCCGTAGAGTCCTAATGAGGGTTTTTTTCAACCTCATTTATTACAGGCTGCCCTGACATAATTACATATTCGAAGTTAGTAATTACACGTATTCATGCTAATTAAGTAATTAGATATAATTACACTAACTGTAAATACATGGTAATCGGCTAAAAAGAAGTACTTCAGAAAAAAACCAAGGCAAATCACACAATAAAAGCACCATCAGTACCCTTTCACTCAGTACCCTGTCTTTATCTTGTATTTCAGTGCACTTTCAAAGGAACATCGCGGTCATTTTTAAAAATCATATTTTTAAAACAAATAGATTTCCTTACCTCTGCTTATGACAGGTCTTGAAAACAAAAATGGGAAGGATATTTACTCTTACCACTGGAAATTCTTTTTGTTTGTCTAGTGTGTTTTGCTCATCCTGGGCATGAGAAGCTAAAAAGTATGCTGCATTTCTATTTTTGGTCAGTTCATGTTCCCATTTTTGCCAAAAACAACAGCAACATAAAAATAAAGCCATAAACACATGCAGTTTTATTTGGCTAAAAAAGAAAACTGAAACTGTTGGAGAAAGAGAAACTTTTCCTTTTTTTTCCCCCAGAGATAAGAGGATTTGTCAAATATTATTTTCATGCAATGTAAATGTGGAGCCCAGTGTGAAGTGACAGCAGTGCTCTGCTGCCCAGTGCCCAGCCTGGAGTCGGGCTGTACAGGTCTCAGTCCTTCCCCACAGGTCTCTGCTCCTTCTCCAAACTTCTCTTCTCCTCTTCTCTCCTTTAACATGAAAGCCCCAGGCTCTTTTCCAGCAGGACCCAAAGCCTTCTCTGAAGTAAGCACTTGTTCATTGTGGTTCTTCTGCACTGAGGCTTCTCACTGTCTTACGGAAGAAATACCCACATTTTCCAGCATTCAGAGGTCCAACCTGTGTTTGCTGAGGTGGGGTGCACATCTCACCTATTGCACCTATGATTTGAGTTGCAACCTCATACTCAGCAAGTCAACCTTCAGACCTTCCTGCTGTGGTGGTGCTCTGGAAATGAGAATTTTTCAGGCTGTCTTGGAAAGGCTGGCAGAACTCATTGCACATACCTTGCCCCTCATCAGCAAGAAAGAGAAAGCCTTAAATCAAGGAAAACATGGTTTTGGGTTGCCCTATTGACCTGCCTGCAGAGAGGCTGCTCTGGTGATGGAAATACTCCTGGATACAGACATCAAGGAGTGGACAGAGAAGTGTTTTCTCATGCAGAACTCTGCCTGCTCCTCTGGCCTGAAAACATCTCCTCTGCACCCTTTTATCCAGTGTCTGTGGGGGCAGCAAGCAGGGTTGATTCACCTGGAGTGATTTCAAGGAGGGAGCCTGTGATGTTTGAACTGCCAAGCTCTTAACGCAGATGAGGAGAGGCCCTGAGCTGGTTTCCTCCTGGATTTGGAGTAACTCTAGCACAGCAGGCTGCTCTTGCTGCCTGGCAGCCTCATCCTGGCATCAAATGGGTTGGACCGGACTGCCCGAGACGTGCATCATCTCATGGAGGACATGCACATTCACCCCTGATACTCCGTCTTGCATCCCAGCCCTCTGCTCATCTCATATAGAGGCTCATGCACCCTCCCACTGCTCTTGGCAGCATCCCCTATGCACTCACCCATGCACTGTGGGATGGGCGTGCTATAAAACCCGTGCTGAATCAGCTCTTCTTCATTCCCTGTGGCACAGCTTCCTGCATGGTGACACCTATGCACCAATCACCTCCACATCATGACTGATGCCGCCAAAGCACACGTGGATTTCTGCTGAGCACCCTCTGCCTTTCCTCGGCAAAGTCAGGGAGGCCACGATGCTTCTGACCAGGCCGTTGCCCTGCCAGGATTTGCCTGAAGCCATCAAAGATAGTTGCATCTCCAATTGGAAGTGGGTGTTCAGGACTTGGTAGCACATGTGTGTTTTTCACCCGTGGTCTGGTATGAGTCAAGACTCACTGTAGCAGGGTGAGAGGAAAGGAGTGGGACAAAATGGGGATAAGCAGGTTTTCATTCCCTACGTCATTGGCTGTGTACCCAGGTATTGATGCTGCTCTCTATCCAGTTGTGCTTGTAGTGCTCTTGAACCCAGGGTGCTCTTAAATGTGAAGGAGCAGTCGATGCCAGAGGAAGGAGGGCTCTGTTCATCAGCCAAGCCCAGGACTTTGTCCCTGCAAGACTAGAGAACACAACATAGTGTGTGACCTGAAGCTATTGCAAACTCAGGCAGCCGTAGTGCTGGGGTAACGAAGGGGGTTCAAGAGTAGTCTCCTAATGGCTCATTGTGAATTTTGCTGTGGGTCACTTTAAATATATCTGATGTGTGTATGTGTGTGTGGGTAGAGCTGTGGTACTGATTTCTTCTGGCCATCAGTTAAACAATTGTCTTGCTTTCTAATGAGTTTGCCATAGTTTTTAATATTTGGCTGTTGGGAAGGTTTCTGGAGGCTGGGGTGCCTCTGCATTCCTGTGACAAAGGGGATGTGCCTGTGGTGCCTGGCCATGGGGTACTACTGAAGGCACTGGCTGTTCCCAGAGTTTGCAAGGACACTGGTTGTGACTTTTTAGTCTCACTAGGATGGTTTTCAGATTTAAAATCCAGCTCTCAGAAGTGCGTGGGGACTCGCCATGGTCAGACGGGAGCTGTCTCTCTGCTTAGAAGATTGCTGGCTCTCACTGTTTTTTCATTGTCTGGTTAAATTACGATTCCCAATTAAAAATAGCTGCTATTGTGTAGGAGTTGGAGTAGTTTTGCACGACCGCACACACAGCAGGAACATTATTAGTCGTGCTGCCTTGTGGGACAAGAAGTACAGCCCAGGATCTAGTAGAGCAGCTGTATGTCAGTAAAGGTTAAAAAAAATAAAAATCTACCTTGAGTGCTGCATTTGGGCTAGACAGCTCAAAATATACCCTGTTCAGCCCTGAAAACTGGGGAAGGACCCATGTAAAAAGATATTCTGCCCCCTGATGTCGAGGGGGGCTTTTGTCTCCCAGCCTAGCGTGGTGGCTGGCTGTGGGGAGGTGGTAGCCATAGCTCACGCCTTATGGCATAGGGCATGATTGTTGCATGTATAATATAACAAAAATGCAGAAATTGTCATTCGTGGCTGCTGAACATTTCCAGTCTTTCAGCATCCTTCTGGCTGTCTTGTTCTTATTGGTCATGGGTGCAGACAGGGAGTGGGTTCACCGCTGGTGGGGTTGATGGGATGGAGGAAGATGCTGCTGCTAATGGAAGCATCACTTCTGCTGGTGTGTGCCTGAAGCCCTGACCCAAAGCAGCAATCTTGCATGGCGGTTAAGCATAAAGCAATAGCCTTGTTGAACTTGACATGATTTACTGAAGTGAACAGACGCAGCTGAGAACTCAGCAAACCCATTTCCACGTGTAGCTGATGCAAGATTTGTATGCAAGTGTCTAGAGGTGAAAAGTACGTTGAATTCGCAGCATGTAAGGATTGTGCTTGATGCCTGGGCTTGTCTCCCATTAAGGCAGGGTTTATTGTATAATCCATTTTTAGGTTCCTGCATGCACATTTCTAAACAGACTGCAAGTTACCTAATGCTGAACCCCACTTGAATCTGGTTTTCGGGCACCCTCTCCCTGCCCCTACCTGGTTTAAAAGATGGGAACAGACTGAGACTCAGTGAAAGCATGACAGTTTCTGTATGTATGTCAGCGATTAGGCCGTCCTGCTATCTGCAGCTGTGTGTGGTCCATGTGGGATGCAGCACCCAAACTAAGTGATGACTTACAGCTTTGTGTAAACTCCTGATTTTCCTGATGGTAGTTCCATGTTCCTATTTGTTGTTGATGTTGCAGCAGTACCTGCGGTTCACAGTCACAGTTGTGGGTCTGCAAAAATGTCACAACTTTTTTCATCCCTCCTCATCTATTTTTCCTTAATGAATTGGAACACTGAGTCTGAAGGTTATCCTACCTACCTGTTTTTACATATATATCTCATATATGTTTGATCTATTTGAAATGTACTGTTC
This sequence comes from Mesitornis unicolor, assembly GCF_000695765.1. NCBI lineage: Eukaryota > Metazoa > Chordata > Aves > Mesitornithiformes > Mesitornithidae > Mesitornis > Mesitornis unicolor. Next base: position 123,355 of record NW_010192977.1, on the reverse strand, counting down.
TATAATGTTTGGATACCTGTTCTTATCTTGCTAATACATTTTAACAGGTTTTGCATCATCCTTCCCAGTCCTACCACTACACCTCCTTTGTTCCCTTTTTTTTGGGAAGAGGGATCTAGTTTTCATTTCCCCTACAACCATCTCTTAAATTCAGGGTGAGCGGTTTCTCTGGCTCCCGTAAATGTAACTAGGAGACAAGGCAGCTAAGTCTCCTAAGTATATATGGCAAATTTGCAATTAGAAGAAAACACTAGAACAAAATTACTTCAGCCCTTGTCTTCCTTCCCCTGGCCCTTCCCACCCTTCCACCTCCCTCTCGCAGGATTAAGCTAAGCTAATCCTCAGATGAGCAAGATCTTTGGGAAAGCAAAGAAGCAAAGTAAAACCAAGGGAGGAGAAAGAAAAATTCTTCACGCTCAACACTAATAAGGAAATTATGGGCATCCTACATTATGAATTGGATGAATTTTTAATGGTTAGAAAGGCAGTTGATTTATAATGCATCCATCCTGGACTGTGGGGCCTGTCGCCAGCTAATGAATAAATGACAGGCCCTTTGTGTTAAAAGTATCAGTCATTTTACATCTCTGCACTGTAACTGATGTGGAGCATTGAGCAAGGGGAGATGGTGGCCATCAGGTATTTACCAAAGCAAAGGACCTTATGCTTCAAGCCATACCTGAGGTCTTGATATACCAAAAAGTTAAAGCCTAATCTTCAAGTCTTCTCTCAGATGGGCCACAGCTTCTGCTCAGTTCCATTGCTCACCATCCAAAACCAAAAAGACATGAAAAGCTGGGCAAAGCATGATTTTCAAAAGTAATTTTAAGCCCAGCTTAGGCCCGTGTTTGATGTGTTTTATGCCCTAGGACAAGTTAGTTACCCTTGAACAGCAGGAGAAGCTCCACCTGAGGTGGCTGCCCAAAGCTTCCTCCTGCACGTGGTAGGAGATGGGATGCTTTGGGTCTGCTCCATGTTAGACACCTTGTTCAGGATGGGGGAGATGGTGCCGTCTGTTTTGCTCCATGGTCCTGACTGTCAGTGTGGCCAGGGTGAGGCAAGCTCAGAGATCAGCATGAAGTCTCATACGAATCCCACCACAAATGTTCACAGCGAGGGCTGTGTTAAAAATAAATCCTGGGCAAATTCCAGAAATGGGGTGGGACTGTCCTGTTCTTATGCCAGATCCCAGCAGAGCCCAAATGTCAGGGGAACCATACTGAGAACACAGCAGGCAGCTGAGTATTTGAGCAATGGGGTATATTTTCTCCTCTTCTTAACAAGGAGAAGTAACCTGGCATCTTGCACTTCCACTGTTTCCTGGAAAGAGGCATTTCTCTTCCATCCCATCAAGGGGCTGCCAAGCATCTTCATCTTCATTCTGTGGATGAGGAGAGGCAGCTGGAAAGACATCAGTTTGCTGAAGGTCGCAGCACCTTGCTGACAGCCAGCAGGCTGGCCCACGTTCAGCCCGCTGGACCGTGTGCCTTGTTTATGAGTCGCCACCCGAAGCCCTTTCACAGCTGCTCTGTTGGAGTCAGCAGTTGACATGGACAAACGAGCTCCTGGAGCTGTCAGCTCTATATTATAATCTCACAAAATGGAAATTCTGAGCTTTTCCTGCCCCTTTCCAGATAGGATAAATCAAATTCTCCCTTCATGGGGGCCATGCTACAGTCTAACATGTTTCTGCTTTGCTCTGTCAACTAATTCTGAAGAGACCTTTCCTTGCTGCCCTCCTAGGAGCTCTGCTGACCTCCTTCCACCTGGGCATTGCCTCCTGGCCCACTTGATTGGAGTTAGAGTTGGTTGGAGCCCGAGTGCTGGGCTTGGAGGAGGAGCAGTTATTTTTTACCTTGGCTTTAGTTCCTGGCTGCAGGAAATGAGTGGGGAGCCTGGGATGGGAGCCTCGCTGCCCGAGGAAAGCGCCGCTCTCCAAGATGCAGGCTTTCATCTTGACCTGGAGGAAGGAAGCACTTATTGCCTTATTTATTACATTTCCCCACAGCAGTGTAAATACTATATCCGTGATAGATATGGATCTTACAAATAATACAGAGATTTGAACTAAGTGATTGCAGTGCGTTTTTAATACAAGGGATCCTCAGTGTCAAGTAGTATTAATGATCTGTCTTGACGTGGTCTCTGCAGAGGGCAATTGCAAACCCCAGTTCCGTGAGAATTTGAGGAATTGGGGGAGAAATCCTAATGTGCTGTTCATCTCCTCGGTTCCCTTTGGGACACTCCAGAAAGAGTATCCTGTCTGCTGATTTTTTCTCAGCTTTCCCTAGACCCTCCAAGGACAGGAAGGCTAAGTGAGTTTTGGGAAAATAAATCCCTTTTGTAGGCAGGCTGGGCTGGGCTGTCAGAGGAGGCAACTTGGGGAGGAAATGTAATGCAGAGATCCTAGCAGCTCCCTGTGGTCACTAACAGTTCTCCGGACATTTCTGGTAGAGGAAAATGATTACTTACAGTGACATAGCTAAATTCAGGCAGAGGTAATGATATTCTCTGTCTCTGCTGATCTGAGTCTTGTCTCTTCTCTGTAGCTTTAATATGAAGCTCTCCTTTCCACTTGCTCTCTGAAAAGCCTTGCTGCTGCATGCTGTTAAACAGGTGGCTCCATTATTATGAGAAATTCTCTATAAAGTCCACTCTTTAATGTCTTAGAATCTTTAGGGATGAATTTAAGATATTAATAAGTATTAAGATTTAGCACCTAATACTTCTTTGCAGTGATGTTGCTGGGGGGAAGGGGTAGTGGGATAGTGATTGTGGGGTGTGCTGTGGTTCATTTTGTGCCTTGCAGAGGGCTGGCAGCCCAGCAGACTGGTCCTTGCTCCCTGCTCTGTGTGTGCTGGGTGCTGCTGGTACAGCTGCAGAGCTCTAAGGCCTCTTTAAATTAATGGAGCTGTCTGGGAAGGTTATGAATGCTTTTTCAATTTATTTTTTTCCCCCAAACATAACATCCTAAGCCTTGAATCAGGCTGTTAACCTTTTTCATTCCTCTTTTTCTAGCCATGTTCCTTTTTAAAGTTATTTCTTCTTCCACCATCGCCCTTTTAACAGGGAGGGAGGGTGGGGGAGACCCGTGGACTTCGTGGCCCATGTTCTGGCGTTGGCAGCCCTGGAGGAGCAGGTCTTGCTGACCTCTGTGGGCTGTGTGGAGTGGGGAGCACAGGCTCAGGTGTTTCTTTGCTACAGGAATGGTAGCTCATTAACACTCTGTGCCCTGCAGATAACTTTTATTGATCATCAGCTGCTTAATCAAAAACTCTATCACAGGTTGCTTCGATTATTCTTTTCCATCTCTTCATCTCTGGAGAATTGGCTTAGCTGAAGTTAATGTACTCATTATGCAGTTGGGAAACCACTGCTGTAGGTTTAGGAAGGTTTGTGTCCTCCTTCCTGCATGTATCAGGGTGAATATATTGGGGGCATATTCCTCTGCTTGATGGGATGAAACAGGCTGGGTTTTGGCCTGCCTGGGGTGGTAGCAGTCACCTCGCAGCTCACAGAGCCCAGTCTCCACATCCAGATCATCACAGTCCTGGTACAGTGGTGAACAGCACTGCTGCTACACCCAGTGCTAACCCACCCTCACCTTTCCAGAAACACATGGTGGCCTCCACATCACCGTATGTACCTACCGACATGTGCACCTGGACTGCTGGAGACTTCCCTCTCCTCTTGTACAGAGATGTTTGGGTTGAAGTGGCTTTATGGATTTGTGATGGATTGGTCACTTGGCAGTTGAGTGATGAGGGCTTTCCTATGGGAGACCAAGCGCTCAGGAGAGGGTATGAGAGGGCTGGGGTGGGGGGTGACTTGTGTAGGGGTATGGACAGGGGATATTTGAAAGATGTGAGCTGGGGAAGGGAGATGGGAAGAGAGGTGGGAGCCAGACCATGATGGCCAAAGTCTGCACAGCTGGACCATGTGTTTGCTTTTTATTTTCTGATGATCTGTGTACAATGTATATGTAGACACAGGAGTGGTGACTTACAGCAAAAGTGGGACATTAAGTCCCCTGTCTAAACAGACCTCAGCACTTCTGAAATCAGCACCTTGAGCTATTGAGCATTTTGCTGACACGGTGAGGGCCATAGCTGGAAACCTGCTCAGTGAATAGTGGCTTTACTCTTTTGGAAACCTTCAAAGCTCTGGGGAAGAGGAAGCGAGGAAGCTGTGCAGGAAGTGGCAAAGACATTTCCCAGCACTTGCCGTGTTTTTAATGGCCAGCTCTGAGAAGTGGCAGGCCAGTCTGGGCACACAGGAAGGGCTTGGGAGGGAAGCACTGAGCCAGGAGTGCTGCTTGTTCCTGCTGCTCCAGACTTATCTCACACTCTGGTTTTGCTTGATGTCCTGATATGACTCATTTTCCTTTTGTCTTTTAATGTTTTCTGCATAAAACCATTCTCCTGTATCCTATATGCTATCAGGGCTACGTATTCTGTGCTGGTTATGGTGTTGCAATAACTTAATTTGATTTTGGAGGGTCGTGTCCTGTATAATGTTGTCTTGTTTTCTCAGTAGTCGATACAAACTTGATTTTATTTTCTGTGAAAAGAAAGCAAGTGGGGGCAGGAGACCAGCACCCATGGCCGAGCATATACCTGCAGCTCGTACCTTGTTGCCTGGCACACGTAGTTCAGTTTGAATGGGACCTGCAGGCTCTTTTTATTTCTTTCTTTTTTCCTGCTGGTACTGAAGAGGAGAAAGGATGGAAACTACAGCAGAGAAAGGCCCTTATTTGTAGTTACTGGCACCTCTGATTTCCAACAGACTGGATGCCCTCTGGATGGAGCTTATCTCCAGAAGGGAAGGGTTAGCTGTGTCTCCCCATGGGACCTGGGTGATCATTGAGCTTTCTCCTTTTGTCTCCAATGAGATGCTCAGTCCTTTGTACGTCTGTGTTTCACCTACCTCAAAGACCTTTCAGCTGCCTCATGCCTCTGTTATTTATGAGCAGCTCAGAGGGGAAAAGGAGGGCCTGGTCTCAATTTGTGTGGCTCATTTGCGTGTGAAATAAGCATGTCGTTTCGGAAGTGGTGGCAGCAGCCTGGGTCTCCTGGCCCCACTGGTCTCATTCGGGGCAGCTTTGACAGCTCCAAGGCTGTGGCTTGGTGAGCGGTGGCAGGGCTTGCTCATAAACTGGAAGTGTCACTGTGCTTTTGCAGAGCTCGTTCAGAAGATGTTTTTCCAGCAGCTCATAAAGGAGGTGTCAGCCCAGTGTTTGGTCTGTGGGAAAAAAGAGCCTGCTTTTGCAAACTGGGGGTTGCAGCAAGCACATAGGTCATGGGCCACCTCTGCCAGCTGGGATTGCTGGTGTGGAAAATTATTCATCTGATGGTTTCATTGCTGTTTTCCATACAGGTCCTGGACTTTCTCCCTTTGTTCTCAGGGTATTCCTCTTTCTCAGCGCGGTTAAAAACAGATTCGTTGTGGTGACAGAGCAGGAGTCAGAGAGGCACTGGCAAGCAAAACGGCGTGTGATTTTGCAGCTTTAGCCGCAGATGGGAGTTGAGCTAAGTGAGTCAACAGATCTGTGTTCCTGGTGTGCCACCAAGCAGGCTCCCTTGGCTCGGGTCAAGGATTTAGTGGCGGCAGGAAGAGGCCAGTGGCAGTGATCTATGTGTCTGGGCAAGGACCAAGGGAACAGGGATCATGAGCCTTGAGGGCAGGAGGAGAGGGAGCAAGTTGGACATCGGCCACTTCTCTGATCCTCCTTGGCAGGGTACCAGGTCTCTGTAGGCCAAGTGACTGGCACAGCCAAGCCAATGTCCCTGATCTGTTCTTGGTTTCGAACTATTTACTCAGAGAGTCAAATATGAAGTCTCTTTAAGAAGAGACTGGCACACAGCAGCTGGCGGAGTGTTGCAATCAATGTATCCGCTGTGGAATGTTTCCTGCAGAAATATTACATCCTCTCTCATTTACTTGATGATCTTTAGGGTGAATCAGTCAAAGATGCTGCATGCAAATAGTTCAGCCTGTGATCCTTCGGGTTTCCATTAGAGAGGCATTTGCTCTGTGTTAATGGACCCGTTGATTAACAAACAAACCATTGCTTTTTAAATAGAAAGCTGTTACTTGATGGCAATTGTTAGCGTTTGCTTTTCTGCCACCCCACCTCTCCTACAGGCAGCTCTTGCTCTGTGCCAATGCAGGCAACTGCTGCAACAAAACCCAGGTCTGCACTGCTGGAGAGAAAAGTGCTCGCGTCTCACCCAAGCAGTTGTTGGAGCTTGGAAAGGACAGAGAGAGACTTCTTTGTACTCAGCATGACATTTCATCACTGTATGTCTTGTTCTGTTAATTGTGTTTTCTGCACCCATCTGCCTTGGCATGTAATGCTCTGTTGGACTCCAGCAGTGTCTGAGGAAGATCTCCCCCAACATCACCAACAGGTTGAGGCCCAGCAGCTCCTTGAGGAGTCTGTATTGGGTTTTACATGATGCTGAGTGCATGGGAGTTATTGTTTGGGTCTGTAAAGTGTCTAGTTTGTTGGAGTAATATTCATTTCCCTTTCCTACAACATGGACATTTTCCTAGTCCCCACTTTTTCTCGTTGAAAAATTTCGATATTGTTGTGTTCTTGCTTTTTGGACATGGACATTTTCCTAGTCCCCACTTTTTCTGGTTGAAAAATTTTGATATTGTTGTGTTCTTGCTTTTTGAATGCTAGCATGGCATGAACCCTGGCTGGTGTTTTAAGTACCAGAAGATCAGGATGATGCCTACTGCATACAAGATGTCCTTACCCACTGGAAAGCCTCTGCAGCTACCTGAGTGGACTCAACCCAGTGATGACCAGAGTTGTGGTGACAGGGAAATGGCATGGTCAGTGCTGCCAGAGCTCTGGTGTGGCACTATAAACACCCCCCAGACCATGATGCTGAGCCACGTTAACACAGCTAATTGCAGAGGCAGTCACACCGCAGGGTTGAGCAGCCTGACAGGACCAGGGTTGTGGCTATGGATTGTGTTTAGCCTCACGCTGGTTGTTGCCAGCAGCTGTTCCGCTTTCTGGGAAGTGTTTGGATCCTTGCTGCTCAGCCAGAGGCTGTGGGGGCATTCGGTCCCCCCCAGGCTGCTGGTGCAAAGCAGCTGCTGTTCAGTCTGGCTGGCCAAGCATTGCTCCAGCCCGCCAAAGCGGGGGGACCAACCCCCCCATATCACTTGTTTAGCTCCATCCTTTATTGCTACAAACCAACTCACCCAGAGCTGTCCTTCCCACAGCTGGTGGGAGTCAAAGTGAGGAGGCAGTTAGTGGATTAGGGCAGCAGAGTGAAAACCATTTGGCGTTGCTATCCTGATTCTTCTGGGTGCCTTTAATTAGCATGATTGCTCAGCATGTGATTTTGCCATGTTCTTTAGCTCCCCTGGTTAGAATAATTATTCCCCCAGCTCCTTTTGTTCCAATTCCTGATCGCTTACAAAGTCTCCTGTTAAAAGCCATTAAATCTGTAATGTAAAGTGAGCGTAAATGCTCAGCAGCGTTATGCTCCCAGCCCCACACGTGTGCACTCGCGCTCTCTCCAGCCCCTCTCCGGCACTCCTCGCTTCCCTGCCACGTGCTCTGCGCTGCGGCATCGCTCTCTGCTTTTCTCTCACGCTTTCCCACCGGCCACCCCACGTGTCCCGCATGCAGAGGTTGTTTGCGTGCTCCCTCTGCTTTCTGCTGGCACTTCTGGGATTGCTCAACTCACGGGCTGGTTTTGACACCGAGGTCGAATTCAAGGCTGTGGACTGCGATCTCTTACATTTAGTTGTATGTGTAAATATGAAAGTGCCATTAGAAGTGTATGTTTTTGCATGCTTTTGTCCTGGTGTGTGTAGCTTTTGCTTCGAGGAGCTGCATACATAGAGGAGGTGTCCCAGCTGTGGTGGCAGTCAGGACTTCTAATGATAGACAGTGGAGAATAGGAAAGAACTTATATTTTAAGTAAAGCTGTTTCCCTTTTTCTCAAGCATGAAATTATTTGATGGAGGGAAAATGGATTTTGGATAGTCGCGTTCCTGGGAGTTTCCATGTTGCAGTGCCTCCCCATCTGGAGGCCTGGGAGCTGTTTCCCTGTCCCTCATCTCTGCTGGTATTTGGTCAGCACATGCCAATGACACAAGTGGGGCAGACACAAAGGCTTGCACAGAATTACATGGTGTGAAATAAGATTGGGCTGAAGTGCTTTTAAATGCCTTGTGCATTTAGGTGACTTGATGTGAGAGGGAGAAGGGAGAGAGGGAGACTTATTTTCAGACCCAAAATGAAACTAGGTCAGAGAAGGGTCTGGCAGTCATGTAGTTCATTAAGCTTGGAGCTGACTGCCAGAGCAAAAATTCACAGACCACTTGCTGGAAAAACATTGTAGGAAAAAAACCCTGGTCCTTCCTCTCTCCTTTGAATGAAAACTCCTAATTCACAGCAGCCACACATTTTATGCTTAGGTCTTCATTTGCTGCCCTGCTGTTATGTGCTAGACCTTTCCTGCTCTGCAAAGCAAGGTGGAGTGAGGGTCTCCTTGCCACACACTGGCAGGTACCAAAACATGGTCTCAACGGAATCTCAACGGAAGTGGGAGCTCTCACCTGGGAAGATTAATGACATTCTTCTGGTGCAGAAGGCAATTTATTTCAAGAACTATCTAGTGGAACAATTATCAAGAGAAGAAGAGCCATGGTAACTGCCTTCATTTCTAAAACGATCAGCAGAGTAGGAGCACTGGAGAGACACAGATGAAGGACAATAATTCCAGACAACACAGCATCCAAACAGCCTAAAAAATAAAATCAACAAAACTTCGTTCCTCGAGGCTCCCTGCTGCTCTCACTGTGTTTTTGCCCTCAGCTCTTCCTGTTCCCATTTACAACTCCCCTGTAGTGCTCGGTGCCTCCTCGCCTGCCAAGATCTCCTGCGCTCCTCATTTTCCATCTTCAGCTTGTAAACTCCATGAAATCATGTTTCCCCACAGGACGCTCCTCCCAACATTTCAGGCTCTCGGGCTTGTACCGCTCCTGGGCTTCCTGGAGGGCAGCTCTGGCCTTTCTAGATGACATAAGGTACTGCTGGAGCAGATGGCAGAGTAAAGAGACTTGAGCAAGCAAGGATTTATCCTGGGCCTTGATCAGCATCTCTACCAGCCTCCTCATGTCCTCTGAAGAGCAGGAGAGCATCACTGGCACTGCCAGGGCAGGGAAGGTCCCAGCTGCAGACTGCAGCAGTTGTGTGCTTTCCTATCCACAGTGTGTGTCTCTTTGTGGTGTCTGCTCTCATATCCTGGCCATCTGCCTTCACTAAGCACTTCTATCCCTTTCTCAACCCCAGAGCTCCTGGAGAGGACAGGAGGCTGGGAGCCAGGGCTATTCCCTGCTGAGTGCCCACAAATGGCATTGATTCCTTCAGGGACCTTGGAGAAACGGTGATCCTGCTCCATGTCACCATTTTGTCATCTGCGTAATGATATAACAGCTCCTGCCTCCCCAGGGAATGAGTGAGGCATAGCAAATTAATGTTTATGAGGCACACTCCAGCTGAAAAGAAGTTTGTAGCAGGGCTGTTGCTGTTCTAACTCAGGGGCTTCCTTTGCTGGTTGGCTCTTTGATGTGGCGATCTGTGGTACTGGTGGATCAGCTGTACCATAATTGGAATTAATCAGCAATTAAGGAACACGAGCCCAACCAGATTCTTTCCCAGTGGATATTCATTTCTGGGCAGATGAGTCAGTCGTTTCAGTAACTCTGTGTAAAATGCTTAGGGTAACTATTGCTGTCTGAAGCAGCTGGGGAACAGAGGCGGTGTCAGAGGGACACAGATACCTGTCAGGCAAAGTGGAAATGAGAAGCTCTTGTAGCACTCAACACAGTGCTTAAATTGGCAGCACTCTGAAGGCTGACTTGAAAAAAAATAAATTTAAAATTGCCAAAAGGATATATTTGAAAACCAAAGTGATGAAAGTGATGTACTACTTGTTGGGATGGGATCTTTCATGCTGGGTCCTGCGGGCTTTGGGGAGTGCAGAGACAGAATTAGTGCACAGCAGTGAGAAATGGGGAGATATGGTTGCTCCTCCAGGTGGTGAGAGCTGCAGAGGAGAAGGCTCCTGGACGTCATGGTGCAAGCACACAGAAGGACAGAAGCAGGGCAATGGCTTGATAACACTGAGGATGTCAGCTACCACCAAACTCTCAGGCATTTTGGAAATGTTTTCCCTGCAGCTTGTTCTCATGGCTGACGTGTAAACCCTAAGAGTTTTGCCATGCACATTTGCGTGGCCGTGGGTGTCATGAGGGACAAAACAAGCCATCGTTTTTGCTCAGGTACCTTCTCTTTGACCCTGTATGATTTAAAAGAGGCAGAGACTGAGCTCTGCAGGTTGTGGGCAAAACTGCTGGATGCCTGGTCCTTCCCCCCTTCCCCGGTCCTCTTACAAGTCCTTTCACATACTCTGGCTTCAATCTAATGAAAACAAAACCAATGAGGCCCAACTGATCTGGCTGCTTTCCATCGTGCAATGGGCCTCTGCGTGGCTTTAAATAGCTGCACCTCTGTGCAGCCTGGAGAGAAGCATTGGCTGTGCCTCAGGACAGGGAGGGAAGCTTTGACCCAAATCGCGGGGCATCTCAGACCTGAAAACAGCCTTTTTATTCTGACTTTCGTCTTGAATAGATTTTATTTTTCCTTCTTCTTTTTTTATTTTATACCCTGGTAAGTGCTTTCCTACTTTGGGGCTTTTCCTAAGGGGGATCGGTGGGGAATCTTGGAGCTCTGCCTCCTGAGCTATCAGGCTACATCACTTAGTATCTTGGACCTACTCCATCCATGAAGGAGTTCCAGAGAAAACAAACTTGTGATCCTGGCTAATATGGATATGGCCCACATTAACGGCGGCAACAGTAGAAATGCAATGGATGTTGGAATTCCTCCGGCCAAAGGTTTAATGAGTCTTACATAGTCTTAAAAAGAGTTCACTGCGTGGAAAGCTGCGAATGCTGCCCTTTTCTCAAGGAACATCATTCAGCTGTTGAATGCCTGCGGTATTCTCCTAACCCTTTCTCTGCTCTAGTTAAGCATGAGAGAAATTCATGTGGAAATGGGATCTTCTGGACCCATTTGCTTCTGCTGTTTCTGCTGCTCTCAGCCTGTCTCTTCCCTTCCCTGACCTCAAAAACACATGCCATGCTGTGACCTCCTGCTCGGATTTGGGGTTGTGGAGAGGATGAAGATGCCACAAACTGTAGCTGGAGCTCCATCTAGCACATTGCCAAGAGGTTTCCAGTGACATCAAGTCTCATTGACCAAAGTGGGAGACACTTAAATGTGAGCTTAAACCATGGAAAATGAACAAAGGTACAAGGTGAGCTGCTGTGGAGGGGGATAAGGACCATGTTTCCATGAAAATGAGCAATAATAAACAGTTTGGTAGCTCTCAGAGACTTTCTGGGAATTTTGAAAGAGCTATTGTCTACTTGAAGATCAGCTTGAGGTCTGTGTATCAGTGTGAAACTCGCCTGTGGGCTGAATTTTCTTGCGCTTCTCCATTGTGGTCAACAGTGTTGGGCTGATATGAATGAGAGGAGGTCTATGCTCTTTGATGTTACCTTGGACAGTAGAGGAGGTGATGTGCTTATCAGCAGCTGAGAGCATCAGGGAGGACCTCATGGTGTGCTTCTGCTGAGCTGCTGTGACCGGCTTTGTTGTAGCAAGCGAGGCCTCAGGCTGGGTTGCAGCTCATCCTGCTATGTATTGTGGGGGAGAAAACAAGGAGGGTTTTCATCATAGCCCTGCAGATGAACCCATCCATGACAGGAAACCTGGATTGCTGTCTTGCTTTCCCCTCAGATATAGACGTATCAGTCTTGGCTTTGACTAGACAAATGACTGCTTCCTTCGCTCTGGATGCAGGCCAGGCTTGATGGTTTTCATGCCTTCTTTGATGCTATTCATACTTCATATCTGTGCATAGAGAAAGATAAAATGTACACTGTTGGAGGCTCCTACTGCTTTTCCTTTATATCATAAATTCTGCTGTAACACAGAAGAGAGATCAAAGCTGCATTGCCTAACGTGGGCTGTGTGGATAGCCGTGTTATGTTTGGCCAGCTCCTTGTCCCCAATTTGCTATTTTTGTTTAACCCGTTTTTGCCAGGTGTTATGTGGCATCCCATTGCTTTTCTCATCTGTTCCCACAGAGATTTATGCTGCTGTTTTAATGGCAGTTTCCATCCATGAGTTTCAAGAATGGGCAGCACCAGTCCTGCTGTGGCAGATGGGCTGTTGTGAGGAGTTGTGCATGCTCTTCTATGTGGTGCTCTTGATTCCCTGTGTCACATTCGCTCCTGCTCTTCTCAGGTGACCTGGAGCAGCCTTAGGTCTCAAAAGCCCTAGAAGCATGGTGCATTTGATTGATTGCAGTTTTACTTGAAGGCAAACAGTGAAGGCGAGGTGAAATGATCTGGTTTGTCTCCTTAGTCTTGCTTTCGGTCAGTGGAGGCAGAGTGTTCCTTGCAGGGCACTGTCTGTAGGCTGGATGGGGTATGTGCATGGGACAGAGTGGCTGAGATCCATTAGCCTGGGTGTTGGGAAACACAAGGCAGCTCTGGAGGACTAAGTGGATGGCCAGGGTTGAAGACAAAAACTGAATGCATGGTTTGGTTTCCTTCAATTTTCTTGTCCTTTCATTGCCACGTCCTTCCAGCCTGCTTAGAGAAATGCCCCATCTGCCCCCTCCATCTCAAGCTGTTAGAGCTGCACAGCAAATCCGAGCTCATTCTTCCTTCCCCTATTCTCCAACACTCTCCATACATTTATTCCACTACCATACCATGGGTGTTAGTAAAGACAGGCGGTATCACGTTTTAATTTAAGGAGTGTCTCACTAGAACAAGGAGAAGCACAAAGTTTAATCTGTCAGACCCTTCCCAGTTCTGTAGGTCTTTGGAGATATTTCTGATCTGAATCTACAGGGTGAAGGTTTTTACCTCCTTACTATCTTCAGGATTGTATACTGGAGTTTCCCCTCCAAATCTACAACTAATGTCAAAGATAGTATTTTTCCTCCCATCTTCAGCTAGCACTGACAAATGTGAAACTGCACAGAGGGATTGCTTTTAAGATTTCCCTAACTCCTTCTCAGAAAGTGAACACTTTTCTTTAAGACATTTCCAAGCTAGTTTTTCAGGTGCTAATCACTTCTATGGTAGAAAGATGACATTTGTCAGAGCAGCATCCAAATTCTGAACCTGTTGAAATTCACCCATTTTAACTCCGGACATCTCAGTGAACATCATCCATCTCACATTTGATAGCGAGGACATAAACCTAGCAAGAGCCTTGTTGGTTTCTGCTCCATACAAGAGAATGGGGTTGAAGGTAGCAGTACACTGTGGGAGACAGCAGTGAGGAATGAGAGGAAATCAGTCAGGAGAGAAGCATGTTTTTTTCAGATTCTTTGGGGACTTTAATAAATCACAAGGAGAGGATGCCAAAATGACCGATGCTGCGCCGCTTTCCCCAGTCAGCGGTATGTGTGTTCAGCCCCTAAGGTTCAGAAGCCACGTTCCTCATCGTGCCTCAGTCATGGGGTAAGCCCTGCTGCAGTCCCATTCTGACCCCTCTGTCACTGGAGATCCCTGCAGCTGGGATCCACAGCATAGCGCTGACGACAAAGAGCAAAGTCCTCGGCATCCCCCAGCCTCAATGCTTGCTGATTTTTCACATGTCCCTTTGCTGAGGCTCTGTATCCCCAGTGGGCTTTTAGGTCTGCTGGATGTGGTCCGGCAGAAGTGGAATTGCCTTAATTTAGCAGAGCTAACAAATGCAAGGAAAATAAAGCAGACAGGAGGAGTGCTCCTTGGAGATACTTGGTATTGTTGAGTATAGACTTTCCCAGCTGTCCTTTGGTGACTATAAAATATATTTATATTATGAAAAACAAAGCAGGATAAATAGTGATGTTCAGGGATGCCATGTTTATTTGTCTCCCAGTGACTCCGATAAGAAATGGACTTAGTTTACATACACTTTTCCAGGCATCAGCACTTTAAAGTCTGCTTTGGCTCTGAGAGTTGAGCTAGGCTCTTTCTCACTATTAATGATATTTCAGCACTTGGAATTTGCCTATGAATTTTGTTTATGACACATGAACCAAAGCTGAGCCTGGGTTACTCTCCCATGTGGATCAGCCCTTTGGGGCCACTGAGAATAACAGATAGTTTCTCCCAAACAAGTTTAAACAGTTCCAAAGCAAACAGCTTTTGTCTGCATCCTCAGGTTCATCAAAAGAGGCATGCGTTTGATGAGCAGATGGAATAAGAAAGTGCAGGCAAGAAATAGAAATAGATACAAAAAAAACAAAGAGAGTGAAAAATAGAAATAGAAAAAAGTCTTCTGGCTGGTGTAGGTTTGGTGTGAAAAACTTTCTGTGCCTAGACTAGTAGAAAGAACCTTTCCTATTGTGATCAATTCACAAGGGCATCCATGCAGCTCTAGTGATGCCACACTTGGGATAATTTACCTGACTTGCTAAGGGTCCTGTGACCATATGAGGAGCAGGAGCATTTTCCAGACCTTAGAGCTATTATGTAGCCAAGGCATCCAGGTGATTTTCTTGGAAAAACCGCTTGGACCCATGAGAAGTTGGGCCAGATTAGAGCAATCCCCAGGAACCTGCCATATGTGTCTTGTACATTTCCCTAGCTGAGGCACGCCGAGGCAGGAGCATTATGAAGAGATGATTAATACAGCCCTTGAAAACAACGTATTTGCCCAGAAAGATCATTGGAAATGAAGGAAGGAGCATGCCTATGTTCTGTGCTCCACTTATTTTTCCTTTTCCTCTGGCCAGTGTTTCTGGCAAATCCTAAACCTTCAAATTACTTGTAAAGAGAAGGGATTGCCTGAGGAGAAGATGCCTCTGGTGTGTAGGTTTCAGTGTAAATCGGGCAGCTGGGGCTAAGGATGTCTATGGAGTTACAGGAGTCAGGTCTCCCCAGTCTTGCAGTGGTACTTTCTGGCTTCAGAAATGTGAAGCTAGACTAAATAAATCATGAGAGAAAAGTAGAAATAGGAAGGATTCTCCATTTTCCTCAGTCCCTGCCTATGGAGAGATGGACTAGGTAGGAATTAGGACTTTTCCACCCCTGAATAGTGGGAACCTCGGGAAGAGAGTTGTTCTGGTCCATACTGCTTGCATGCCCCTTGTCCTTGGAGCACTTGTGCCTGCACACACCACATGAAAAGATTGCCTGTTTGTTATGGAAAGACAGAGTGAGGTAGCCCTGCCCAGAGAGGGTGTTTTTGGCTTTAATTTAACTGCAGCCGTTTGCTGGTTATTCATTTGGTTCTTTTTTAATAATTACATGTGTGTCGATATCTCTCTCTTTTTTTCTAGTTTTGCTCTTTTTTGTTTTTTCGTTTACTTTATTTTGCTTTTTTCTTTTTTCTGTTTTTTTTCCCCCTTTAGGTTTCAGAGAGATTATGTTGAATCCAATAAGCCTCCCTGGACATTCCAAACCTCTTAACCAAGGCATTTATGTTGAGGATGTCAGTGTTTATTTCAGCAAAGGACGTCATGGCTTTTAAAAACTCCTTAAAAGTCCCTGTTCTGATGTCAAGTTTATAGGCTGTGCCCTCAAAATGGTGGGAAGCAGTAAGCGTGGTCTGTATGGATTGAGGTCTCCTCCTAATAGGACTCTACAGCCCTGCCTGTACACACGTTAAAGTCAACTGAAACTGTGGTTTTCTGTCACCAGATAACAGGGTTGTTCTTTTCCTCCAATGGTCGCTGTGTTCGTTAAATATTCCTGCAAGGCACAACAGCAGCAATGAGAGCAAATAAAGAGAATTAAAACCCAATTGAAAGGAGTCATCCTAATAACACAGTAAATAATTGTACTTTTGCTTTAAAATAAAACACAAAACAAAACCAACCAAGCCAACCAAACTGACATCTTTAGTCATGTCCTCCCTGCTTGGAGTTTTCCTTGTAAGCTTGTGTCTTCGCAACACCCAGTGAATGCCGCCATCACCTCTTACGTGGCACCGCCATGGGAGGTCTCCCAGAGCGAGCCGAGGCGGGAAGCCTGGAAGGAACTAAAGCAGAACGAAGACTTTTGGTAAGAACAAAGGCAGCCCCGCTCCCAGTTCTTGCACAGAAAATAATGTTGGAAGGAATAATAACGGAAAGAAAGAAAAAAAAAGTCTTACTTCTCTGACAGGAAGAGAATGTGGTTATCTTTGAAGTGCACATATTCTAGGAGGCTTTTTTTGTTTGTCTGTCTGTCTGTGTGTGTCAGAGCGGCTCGTTGGATCTGACTATATCATTGTCGTACTCTGGTCTCTCCCTGCTGCTTGAATGATGAGCTTTATCTAAGGAGGTGCCTGGACTTCCTGCAGAGATGGAGAATCCATAGCGCAGGAGGTTCCTCGTCCTTGCCAGGACTAGGGCAGTAAGCAAAGTGGAAAAGCATATCAGACGCAAGCAGGTCCTAGTTGCTGGGCCTTTTCCAGCCCCCTTTAGCTCTTCCCTGTATTCCCACCCAACTAGAAATTGATTGTAACCCAGTCACGTACCCAGAACCATCAGTTTGAGGCAGACTGACTGAAGGGGAGAAAAAATAAGTATTCTGTTGCTTCTCTGGCATAAACAGGAATATCGATCCTCTCCTCTGGCCGATATTCCTATTCTCTCCCCTTCTCCCATCCCACTTTTGTCTTACTTCATCCAAAGCCTCTCAGATGGAAAAGTAAACCCTTTGATCCTGTCCTCAAGAAAAGCCAGCTGTCCTTGTGGCACCTTGCAGGGCTTTCCTTGGACTCTCTGAACGTCACGCATATGGGAAATACAGATTTGCTCACGTGTATCAGTGATAGCCTATAAGCAAGACAGATTTTCTCCAGAGGGGAAAAAAAAAACCTTCCAAAAGCTTCAGGTGTGGCCAGATCCTTTTCTGAGACGAGTATTGAACCAGGAACTTGCTCACCAGCCACTCAGCTTTGCTTGCCTTCTTGGTGGGCCATGACGACCTTGTCACATCAGGGATGTCTCTAAATCACCAGCCCTGAAGGGTCGCTGCCACTGGAAAGAGTCACGGTCCCCCTCTGCCAGAATTGGGCAGAAGCCTCAGAATGGGATGTTCTGCTTCATCCTACTTTTATGGGTGACCTGCATGAACCACCCTGGAGAATGCCAGGAGGTTTTACTGTCAGCTTTCCCACAGGTACGTCCCTGGGAATATTCCATTCTCTTGCTTCTTCTCCTGGTTCACTCGCGTAAAAAGGTAAAGTGCAATAGAAGAGTACAGGAGAAACAGTAGCAGATTGCTTTAAGTTAACGGACATGCCTTAGGGGGGCATCTGCGTTAGGATGAGGAGGCCTGGCTCAGGTTGGATGGCTTCAGAAACCATGACCAAAACTCCAAAACCATGTTTCCTGCCCGCATCGGAGCCGGAAATGCAAGAGGTGCACCACCAGAGAGGACCTGCGGCCATGTGTTATTGACACCTCAATTCTGCAGATTCACAGAGTGAGGAGCTTCGCCAAGCTTGTGAATCGCTGGGTGCTTGTCTGAACTGAATTTTCCCATCTCCTGGAAGTTGCCCACCTGACCTGGGGATGTCTTGTCCATCTGAACTGTCTCCTCTCCCTAGCACTGTTCAGGGGACTCTGCTCTCAACTGTGTGTATCAGTCGTAGAGATACATCCGTGGGCCTGGACCAGAAGCCTATATCCAAACACCCTAGCAGAGGAAGGGTTGAATTTTGCAGCTCAGGTCCATCTCTGCTTAGAAGAAATCCTCCAGACCGTACAGCATAATTTAAAGCAGTTCTCCCCACTGTGATCGATGTCTCAATTTGTTTAACACCAATTAAAGTCTCTGGTTCCTCACTGCTGAAAATGAAAGCCAGTCATGGCCGTTTGCGATTGGTGGCTTTAAGTAGCAAGTCTAAGGATGTTTTTTTTAAAATTTTATTTTATTTTTAATTATTGTAAATCATTACCTCATTTTCTGTCAATGAGACTCCTCCATCTTTGAGCATTCTTATCTTGCCATAACTATCATCCTGTGCTAATGGGAAATGGGACGGTCCCTTTTCACAGAGACTATAGGGGTGTTCAATGTCTAGTTTCTTAATAAACACTTTATTTTCTAACGAAACAGCTGCATCAGGTCTCTTTTTTGAAGACAAAATAAACATTCAGAATGACACGTCCTATAGTCTACTTCTTCCTGAGATGGTCCATGTGTGGGGAGTCTGGTTTGTTTTCTTCTTCGGGGGGTGCGGAGGGTGGGATTTACAGTTGCGATGTGAACATTGCTCAGATGTAGATCTTGCTTCTGTCACTCTCAACAGGCAAAAAGATGTTTTCTTGCCTGGGAGCTTAGCTGCTGATGATCTCAGTTTGACAACCTGTTGGTTTTTGTAGCTCAAAATGGTCATATTCTTAGGGATAAGGTGATACTGCTGGGAGATGTTGTCAGGATTTACCAAGACAAGTTTCTACACTTAGTGGAAGGATTTTTATTAGGAGCCTTCTCTCTCAGAGAGCTTGACACTAAAAGATTGTTCTGGCTGAGATGCTCTTTTTTCAGAACATGGTGCTGCTTCGGGTTTCCCTGCTTGGCTGTGCAAATTGCTCTCCTGTTGGGTGCTGGACTATTGTCGAGGGGCAATTAGCCTCATGTTAAGCTAGCAAGGATGTGTGTGATGTACAGGCGGTGGGGTACAAGTGATTTCTGTGCTCAGGTTACTCATCAGTGGTTCATGTAAGGGTGGTTGGTTGCTCCAGGAGGAGAGAGGAGCCACTCTGCAGCATGTGGGGCTTGGCATAAGAATGTGTCTTTATTGGCTGTATCTTAGTATTGTTAGTGGGAGATGTCATTTATGTGATTTAAAGCTGCTGTGTCAACCTGCAGGTGACAGTGGGCGTAAGGCTGGCGGTGTGTTTGAGCTGATATTGGTGGATGGTGCTGGAACCCTCTCAGAAAACCTGGTGAGAGTTTTGATGAGCAAAATAGAAACATGTTTTCCAGCATCCTTCTGTTCCTACAACTTTCCAGCATGACTTTCAAGCAAATGTCTCAAACTGATGCTATAAATTAATTTCTGCATTCTATGCCCTTCTAATGAGTATGCCTCTAGAAGTGGTTGTGTGCTGTGGTTCACAGGATTATGTGATGGCTGACATCTTTACCTTTCCAGGGATATCTGCGATGCCTGAGACAAATGGTTGTCTCCTGATGTATAACCTTACAGACAGGACGGGCAGCTGAGCTGCATTGGATTTCACCCCTATTTCCCTTTCCTTTCTGAGGTGTGGGAAGCAAACATGGATGTTGCAAGCTGTCTTTTCCTCCCGATTACTCCAAGGTCTGTTACCAGGTTTCACAGCCCAGAAACTTTGCAGACAGGGGTTTGATTAGCCAGTTACTTAGGCTGTTGGTATGGTCAGCTTTAGTTCACTTTGCTTTTTATTTCAAGGAAACTGATTCCTTACGTATGAGTTCCCACAATGTTTTTGATGCTGCCAAGTTCCCAAGGAGCTAGCTTCACTATGTGAAGCTCTGATGTGTATTGCAGAGGGATTGGCCACTTGTTTCTCCTTGTGCTTGCTTCTTGGTTGCCTCACGTGCCCATGTGAAGGCTCCGTGCTCTTTGAGGCAGCTGGACAGTGGGCTGGCACTGCTCTCTTGCTCTCCTTTCCCACACTGGCTTCAGATGGCTCTTGAGTTGTTTACAGAGTGTATTACTGAAGAAGCTGGGAGTACTGGTTGCAGGCAGTGGTGCATGTCAGCTCCTCCTGAAAATCACAACTCTGCCTTCTCAGTTCCTGTGGAGTGCGGAGCCTGCATGCGAACAAACAGAGAATCCAAGTTTTGTTGCCCTTGTTTTGCCTCTGAAAAGATGGAGTTGTGAGTCTTTTAGTTCATGCCTAGAGTGAATGTGATGGGCACGGTATGATGCTGGCACAATATCTGCTTGATGGAAGCAACGTGTGGCCTGGTGGGACCTGAGGATTGGACTTGCTGATGTGTGTGATGCTGTAGGTCATGTTTGGAGTATATTGTGTCTATAACACTGCTTAGCCATGTTGCACGGGATGAATCTTGATGTTTTTGCTGTTCTTTTGTTTATTTAGATGACTTTTAATAAGTCAGCCCTTCTTTCTCAAGAGGCTGGAGTTTCTTCAAAGGTGGTAGTTTTTTCTGTCACCAGGTCTTTGGCCTTTCCACGTGTGTCTGTGCTTGGTGTGGTAGTGTTGACGGGGTTGCAGTCATGACAAGAAAAACTTATCTACACAGTTGCAGATAAGCAGGCACTTCTTTATTCACAGCGCTGGGGATTCGCAGAGGCTAGCTCCTCTAATTGCGCTCCGGCTCCCGTACATTTTCACAGCCTATTTATACATTTTTAACAAAGCAAATCATACGAGCATGCATAAGATGATCACCTTTTACTCTGCCCCCCCCCCTTGATTGGTTCCCCACTATCATGCCACATAAGACATTGGATTACCCCTATAATTTTGTCAAAAAAAGTTTCGGTCCATTCCCAAGGTGGTCTGACCACAGCTATTATCCCTCATTCTATTGTCTAATTCTTCTCTTGAATGTGGTATGTGCTTTCTCTAGTGCTTATACAAACATATCTTGCAATCTTTCTTCATTCTATAGTTTAAACAAATACTTATTCTAACTACATAATCATCAACCGACTTTAATTACATTGCCCACTTTAATTACCTTGATTGGTCAAAGTTCTCTTTTAGCTCTACTGCTAAAACAAATACCTACCCCAATCGGCCAGAATTTAACTATAACAGTAGGGCAGAGCTCCTAGGAGCTGTGGATTATCAGAGGAAGATGCTTCTGCTGTTTCAGCAAACTGCAGCAGTGCATCACTGCTCTGCTCTGATTTGTACCCAGAACAAGCTGCAGATCCTCAGGGTTAAGCCTTGGCATTAGCAGAGGATAAAGACACAGTAGTAAAGCTAAAACCCACACGTTTGGAGGAGCAGCAGGAAGAGAGCAAGCAGCAAATCAATGTTGGGTGACTTCATTTTTGCTTAACATTTTGAAGTGCTTCTGGTGCAATTTATGCAATGAGTAAAAGAGGCCTTATTAACTGTGTATTTACCAGTGTCTGCAGACCCTGATCAATTCACAGAAATGTTTAACAGGGAAGTGCAAACAGCCACTTTGAAGGGGAGTGTGGCAGAAGACCAGCACACAGAGTTGGAAAAGGTGCTTTACCTGGTGAAGTGATGTATCTTCTTCCATTCTTGTGGTGTATTTTGCTTTGCCTTTATGTTTTGTGGTTTCTCTGATGTTTCCCCTGACACTTCTCATGACAGGCATGTGGTCTGATGCCACAGAGCATCAGTCGTGGGCCCCACATCTCTGGTAGCCTGAGCTTGTGCCACAGGGGTGCACTGCAGGCTGTAAGATATCCTACCCCATGTGCACACTGTGGGTGATCATATAGATACTGCTTTGCCTTGATTCCTAAAAAGCAAAATAGGTAACTCAATGGTAAAACTAAGCTAATTTGCCCAAAATAAATGAATTTGCTTCCTTTGTGTTTCTTGTGAACTGACATGGGGAAGACACAGATGGCTTAGGGATGCAGATCTGACACCTCTCTGCTTCTGCTAGGAGCTCGGCTTGGTTATGTCAGCTCCTGATGTCCTCCTTCAGTTCTGAATTTCATCACCTTGGATGTACCGTCGGAATTTTGGGGATTGTTTTTCCATCTTCCTTACTGGGATTTGGTAATTGGTTTCCAGAGAAGTGGTAAGTGTCTTACTGAAATCAGTACAGAAATTCAAAAGAGTGCATTAACTGAGCTTTTGCCAGACAGCACTTTGAGGTGGAGTTCAGTCTTTGAGTTGTCAAGTTAAGAGCTAGAATAAATCCCAACCCACAGTCTCAACCCCGGTAAATAAATGTGGGATGATTCCTTCCCTAAGTGAAGATGATGGTTTCTCCAGCAGAGATGCAGAGTGCAAGTACAAGACAATTATATTTGAACTTTGGTATTAATTTTGAACTCGTAAGTGTAACTGCTGATGGAATAAATTTTGGTTGTTCTCTACAAAGTGAAGGGATTTGTTCCAAGTGCTGGTTAAATGATTTGCTCTGCTGTTAGTGAGTCATTTGTGACCTGTGCCGGATTCCTGCAGATGACTTGACTTTTTCTAAGGATTTGCCTATGATTTCACACTATTTGGCCTTTTTCCTCCGAGGGTTTGCTTCAAATATTCATGTTGTGTGACCAGCTGACTGGTGCTACTTTTGTTCTCAGGTTGGGTGAGTGAATGTTTCAGATAGGCAGCCAGAAATGTAATATGCCGAGATGCTCTTCAGTAATCTGGTATTTGGGGTTGTCCTTAACCCCATGTTTCTGTTTCATACATTGGGACTGGTACCACCCCACCAGGTCTTTCTGCAGGCAAGAAGAACTGCTGTTCCCCAGGCCTTTGGAGTAGTTAAGAGCTTATTTGTAGAGCAAGTAGCCTTCATGGCTCCAGCCTGAATTTTGGGAGCAGCCTGTGTCTGATTTGTGTGGGGGTCTCCATCTGCTGACCACAGCACAGCCGCTGCTGGAGGTCAGCCTCTTTCACAAGAAGTCAGAAAGAGCCAGACTGGAGTCGCATTAGGCTCGGTAAACTGCCAGGATGTCTGAATAAGCTAATCACAGCCAGGTCATCATCATCTTAAGTGAGTCAGAGATGTGTCCAGGCTGTTTATTAAGATAATTGGGAGCGGGAGGAAGGGATGTTTGCAGTCTGTGGACTAGACCGGTGAGGCAGTGGAGTGTATTGCAGCATCTGATACAAGAGAGAAGGAGCTCATGGTCTTACAAGTTGATGTTCTGCATATGTCCAGGGTCTGGTCCTGTGGTATTCAGTCCCTGGTGCCAGTAACACTGGTAACGCTGTGAGGTGGCATCATGATAACGCAGTAGGCACATTTCAAACACCAGCAGTGAGAGCTTGTCATGCCAGGCCGAAGAGTTTGTACCTCTGCTCAGATTTGTCATGAGGCCTCGTTGCCTGGTAATTTTAAAGATATTCTGGATCAACAGAGTTGTTTTGGTTTTACTGCACCAGTGCCAAAAAACATTTGGGGACTTAAGTAGCATTCCTTGCTTGATAGTGCCTGGTCTAGTCCCCTGTAGACTGCTGAAGGTGGCTGCAGGTTTACTTCATCTTTCCTGAGACATTTGTTCATCAAATGGTGCCAGAGGGGGTTGCAAGTTTAAGAGTGTTTAAGCTCCAGTCATACGCTCAGCGCTGCTATAACAACTCCAGAGGTACACGTCCCCCAAAGCCATCACATCTCACAGCGCACAGATGTTGCAGGCGACTGAGAAGGGACTTGCCTAAAGCCAGGTAAGTGTCATTTCTCTCCTTCCAGGGAGCTATTGTGTGTAATATGCTGGATTCAGACCTCTAGCAGGAATTATTTTGATGGATCTGCTCTAAATGCATAAAGGATAACAGATTGCATTAGAGAGTATCAGTGAGAAACTGTCAGTCCCTGCTCAGGAACCAGCAGGGGCTCTTTTGGCTCGAAATGCTGCAGATCTGGCACCGTGTGAGAGCTGAAAACCAGAAGAGCCAAGTGCTGCTGGAGATTGGGGTTAACCCCCACCATCACTCTTGTTTGAATGCAGCCAGGGTGCCAGCAGGTACAGCAGAGCTGTGGGAGGTGTTCAGTTCATTCCTTTAGAAAGCTCAGGAGCACAGAACTGCAAGGGTGGCCACTTCATGCTAGCGCCAGGCTCTCATTACCATTTGCAATAAGCAAAAAAGGCTCTGGTGTGCCTTAACCCTTCTGTCTGGTGCCAGCAGAGCATGCCTTTCAGATGGATTGCTTCTTTTGCAGCCACATGAAACGCTTGGCACTCAATCCTAGCAGAAGATCTGTAGCCATGGCTTCAGACGAAGGCAGCAAAGTCCCTGACAGTGCATCTTGGATGAAAACACTGTCCTGTGACTGGACTGAAAGTTCAGTTTAATCCTGTTAACCTCAGAGGGGACTCCTGGGAGTTGGGTACTGTTCTGTGTAGGTCCTTAAGCTCCTCTGCATGACTGTAATGTGTGAAGCATCTAATCTTGTGCCAGATTTCCTTCCCTGGATTCAGTGGTGCTGGCCTCAGCCTCAAAGAAAATGAGGAGACTGATATCAATGGCAGTCTTGCAAGGGAAGGAGAATATCTCTCGCCAAAAACCAGAGTCATCTTTAGGAAACAAAGAAGACTCCTGAGCATAAAAGATATTGCCGGGTACACCCAAGTGGGTAAGGATCAACAGTGTCCCTTCTAAGAAAGAAGATCTCCAAAGAGCAAGGAATTGTGGTGACCGTGAGCTGTAGATACAGCATAGACTGAAACCTGTCTCTTTGATCCTGAAAGAACCACTGAAAACAAATAGGCTGCACAGGAATATATTTGGGTGATCCCTTGAAGGGATGGTTCAACCTTTTGGGGCATGCCTGTGCCGTTACTTTATGCACTGTGAAGCTCAGGTTTGCTGGCTACCCGGGCTGTTGCCCTGCCAGCACGAGGAGGGAGGCATCCCATAGTTTGCTGGACGCAAGCCATGCATGGAGGACTTTGCTGCCAAGCCTGCCCTGTCTGAGACCTCTCCATCTCTTGCCTGTGCTTTTGTCTGTGCTCCCTGCTGAGTAAAGATGGACTCTTGTGTGCTTGGACATTTCTCCAGATCTTACCAGGCCCTTGCTCAGGTTCCCCAACAAAAAATTAGAGGATGGCCATCTCTTCAGTTGGACATAGCATCCTTGGAATTGCCTTGTCTGGAGAAGTAAGTAGATGTTCGCTGATCACGGTGCAGAGATGTGTGTACCTTTGTGTTTGTATGCACAGTAGGAATCAAGTATTGATGGTGCAAAGGTAGTGTTGGATTTTCAGGGAAAGAAACACAATCATTAAATGTGATCTACTGCCCAAGGCAGAGAACTGGAAGTCGGGATGGTAATGTCCTCAATGGATTAGGCTGTGACATAGAGGTAAGTTTCTGCTGCAGCTTCCCCATCTGTAATCCTGTATAAATGATTTAAGTCTTGCACAGTGTGTTGGTGGTGTTGGTACACCTCGGCTGCCAGGGATGAATGAGAAGAGCCTGACTCTGAGCTGGTCCTGGATGTGATTCAAGAAAGCAGTTCTCGAGACCCTCAGCAGCAAGCACATCTCTGAGTCACAGAGACTGAGCTGGAGTCCCCCACAGAGCTCAGTTTCAAGCTCAGAGCAGCTTCAGGGTCTGGAAAGAAGCAGAGGCCACAAAGGTCCTTTCCCAAGGGATATCCCAGCCCAAGTACAGGCATCACACATACTCCCTCACAACACCCTGAATAAAGACTCTTTGTTCTAGGAGATACAGATTATATATATTTTAAGGCTCCATGAATCATTCATAGCCCAAAGATGAAACCAAGCATCAGAGCTAAGGAAAGGCTGAGGGTGTGAGGCGAGGCACCTTCCATTATTTATTGTACTAAATCTTGACCTGGTAGCTCCTTCTCCACATGCTCCTGTCTTTGCTTTGGCAAGCCTTCTTTTCTCCTAAAAACCTGAAGTACTCTCCAACTTTCAGTAGATAATTGTAGCAAGAACCTGATCGGCTGCTTTTCTTGTTCTTCAGCTTGATGCTTGGCCTTTAAAGGAGTAAAGGGTATGTCCTAGTGAGAGTATGAGAGCACAGTGGGGCTGCTGGGACCAGCACACGGGTATGTTGGTGTGGATGGAGAATGAAGAGTCTGAGGTATGGTCTGGGGTCAAGCAGGGTTGAAGGGTTAGCACTGGGTCTGGCAACCAACCGCAGGGAAAAATGCAATTGAATGGTTTGGAGAAGAGACTGCCTGCACTTCCAGGCTCGATGTGGCTGAAACCAGCTGTGAAGAAGGGCCCCTGCTCATTTGTGGTCATTTGGTGGTCAGCATGAAATGAGTTTATGGGTTTCAACCTTACTCCTGGCAGCCAAATGTTCTTAGCACAGAAAATGTCTGTGGTTTCTGGGGTGAAGGCCGATGCTCATCCAGAGCCTGGCTGCATGGTACTGGTTTGTCGTGTCCTGACCTCTTGGCAAAAATGAGTATTTAATGTAACCAGTCTCAGTAGCACAAGAACTCATAGCCAAAATAGTGAAAACACAGGTGGAAGAAAGGTTCGTTGGTTGTTTCTAATTTGTAGGGGTTTTTTAGTTTGATTCTATAATCTAATTTTATAAAAAACCATAGTTTTCTTTTGTATTTCAATTGTACTGCAGTAAAAATTCAGGTACTGTCTGTCCTGATTAAGTAGCAAGATGTTGTACCACACCACCAGGAAGCTATCATGTTGCTTTAGTACTGCTCTTTTAATTACTGTGACCAATTCATTGGCAAGAGTAATATTATTATTGCTAAGGGCTGGAGTCACCTTCCCTTCCCATAGCTGTACAGCCTTAGGGCTTGTGAGATGCAGCTTTGGCAGTAAGGTAACATAAAGAGGACTTCATTTATTTGCTGCTTTTCATTTGTGCCAGCACAACAGCTTATGAGGCCACAGTCTAACCTGGGTGTCTGGTATGATCCAAGTTAAAAACAGCCCCAGTTCCACCCCCGCTCCCTCAAAGGTTATTTTTCCCCCAAGACATTGCAGGGCGCTGCTTTGCCAAACAACAGCAACAGCGCAAGGAGTCGGGAAGCCATCAGTGGGATGGGGATGGGAGGAATCCAAACACTGATAGTTTGCAGCAAACAAGCGCTGTGACATCCAAGAAGGCTGCAAAAACCAGGAGAGAAATGGTTTGGAAGCATGTGCTCTTTCTAAGCATTTTATTTTTTAATAGAGAAACCTTTCAGGCCCCTTTTTAATTCATAATAAAGAGCAGGTTGAAAAGAAGGAGAGGGCAAGTGAAGACAGCGAGGCTTGCTAACTTTCTTTAAAGTTGGAAGGTCACCTTTAAAAATGGATGAATGCAGCGTTTGGAGGAAGCTCCTGGGCAGCAGGCCTGGGGTTCAGTACTAGAATAGGAGGCAGAACAAAGATGAAAAGAAGAATCCAGTTGGGATCTAGGAATAGCTGCGGAGCTGCAAGTGCCCGTGGTGGACTCGGGTGGAGGCGGTGGTTCAGGCAGCTTCTCTGCTCTCTCAAAGCTGCTGTTGTGCTTGGTGATGTGGGGAAAGATGATTTGGCTGCTAGAGAGGCAGCTGGGCTGCACAGGATCACGAGGATTGGTGGTATTGTGAACATAAGCTGGGATCTGGGATAAAATTAGGGCACTGCCTGCTTGTTCTGCATTCAGGGATGCTGAGTAACCCTGGAGATGTCTTACCTGCTCTGGTTGTGTTCATGCTGGGTTTTCCTCTTTCCTGGGACCTTGCAGGGAGTGAGAAAGGGGTGATTACAGCATGAGTACTGGTGATGATGCACTGGACAGAAGGCTTTTGGGCTCTGTCTTGGATTATTTCTTTGTTCCCACTACTTTGGTCTGCTTTGTGAGCTGGTGAAAGTTCAGGTAGTGCCGCTGTGTCATATGAAGTTATGCAACTCTATACCCCTCTCCGTACCCTATCCGAATCAACATACTGGAGGCTCAGGTACTGCTGAATGCTTGATGCTTCTCAGTTACCTGATTCAGAAAAGGTTTTCAGGTATTTCTTCCCCAAAATACCCAAAAGATGAGATGTCACAAGGAAAGAAGCATCCCTTTTTCTGTATCTGTGCTATCTGAAGGTTTTTAGAATGCTTTTGCAATCAATAGTCAATAAGACTTGCTAAGGGTATAGTTTAAAGGTCATTTTCAGGAAGAGAAACTGAGGCAAGTGTGTTGCCTTCCCCAGGCTGTTGCAGTTCGTACAGAAGCACATGGGAGTCCGTGGCCAGACTGGGAACAGGACCATAGGGGAGTATGGGGCCTGTGACCAGAGAAACCTGTGACCCTGGCACTGGTCTTAGCTGGATCTGCTCTGTGACAGGGAATGAAATTGTATTTCTTAAGGGTTCATCTAAGAACTGAACTCATTTCATATTTGAGCACTTGCCTGTCTTTCCCACTGAGCCAAGGCACGGGGGCATCAGACACATGCTATCTATTGCTTATTAATTGGTTTAACAAGCCCAGCTAATTACAGTGTACTCAAGGATTTTGTAGCTTATGAAAGTGGTCTCTGTTTGTTTGTGTCAGTGCTTTAATACATTAATACACCAATTAAACCTCAGGGTGTGTGTGCGCTCATACAGCTTAACGCACAGGAAGGCACGTTGATGTCTTTCATGTCAGCTGGGGCTCCTCCAGCTGTTTCAGCGCCAGCTCCAAAGGGATGTTTGTGGTTTTATGCTCAACCTTGTCACTGAAGGGACACGCATCCTCTACATGAAAACATAGTTCAACCCTCCCGAGAAGTAAGTTGTTTTACAAGACTGGCAGACACGGGCACTCTCTGTCGTTAAGGTTTCCTTCTCTCAGACAGGCCTGGGAAAGTTTCTCGGTCTTTATTTCCATCTCAGTGCTGATGATACAGGCAATTTGTGCATGAAAGTGTTGTCTTCTCTCCCTCAATTAGTCCCGAGGGGTCAGCAGTGGGAGCGTGCTGTCTGCAACATTTGCACTTGTTTGCAAAGGGCCCGGCATGTTCGTTAAGCCTCACTGGTAACGAGGGATAATCAGCACCGGGCAGCCAGAGTGAGTCAGTGCAGGGATGGGGCTGGAGCAGGCAGCGAGGGTCAGAGGTAAAAGCCTCCTTCGGTGCACTTAGAGTTCAGTGAAAAGGCGGCAGTTGTGGGGGGGAGGAGAAGGGAAAAATGCCAGATAAAGGAAATTGGACAGCTGTAATGAATACACTTGAAACTGAAGAGCATCTATGATGCGGTGATTACACTGCCTGCAGAGCTGAAGTGCTGAGGAGGGTCTGCAGAAAGGGCAGCCACACAAAACCACTGCCCTTGCAGGGAGTGGGATTACAGGGAATGCAAAATGAGTCGAAGGAAGCTCGCTGGGCTTTATTGCAGATCTTTAAGGTACAGTTGGGAAGGCTGCCCTAAACATTTGAGTCTAGTAAAAATAAAGACAATAAAAGAAGGGATGAAAGGGCTGACGTACACCAGGCTGGCTAAGCAAGAGATGGAGACCATGATGAGGCACTGCTGAAGTATCACAGTGAAAGCAGAAGGCAGGAAGAAGAAAGGAAGGAAAACAAAAGGGATGGAAAGCAGCAGCCATATGGGATGCTGAGGGAGTATTTCAGATAACAAGGTCCTTTTGCACAAAACTGTCTCTGAGAAACAACAGGATGGGTCTCACAGTAAGGAGGGGCTTGGATTTTTGAGGAGAGCAATGAGCTGGTATGGAGCATACGAAGGAGAAAGTGCTTATCTTGAGAGTGATATATGGAGAACTTAGACTGGCGACAGAGAGCGAAAGGCAGCTTATATCAGTGATAAGAGGAGAGAAGGATTATTAAATATTTTTCAACTGCCAAAATGGCATCCGACTTTATAGAGAATGAAGAGAATGATCTCCCTGTATCAATGCCCAGCTGTTCAAGGGCATGGGACATGATGAGCATCCTCTACAGATGAAGAGCACATCCCATAACACACACAACTGTGGGTATGCATGTGGTTTGCCAAGGTCTTCGCTGATATTTTAAATTGCCTGTCTAAAATGGGGCAGATGGATGAGAGCTGGAAGGTGGTGGATGTAGCAGGGACAAGAGACAGACTGGTAAGTTTTATGTTTGCTCTCGGAAATTCTTGGGTATCTTCTTAAACTTTAAGGGATGTTGTGAGAGAACACCTGGAAAAGCAACACTCTGTGGAGGCCAAACTTATGTGGCTTGAAGTAGTGGGAGGTCACACTCAAGTAATCTGCTGGCATTCCCTGAGGAGCTGGCTGCCACTATATATAAGGGAAATTCAGAGTATATAGCATATTGAGATTTTCAGCAAGTATTTGACAAGGACCAGCATCAGAGATTAATGACTGGGGGTAGAAGCATTGGTGTAGGATTTAAAATAACAGCCTGTGTAGAAATCTGCCCTAAGAGCAAGAGATGGAAAGGAGCTATTGCTAAAAGTGTTTCCAATTGGAAAGAGGTTGAAAGTGACGTGTCCTGGAGATCTGCCTTAATCATCTGTGTTTTTTGTAATGTCTGCTCTGCCATTGATCCACAAGGAAACAGAGTCATCCCTGCTGTAACACCATGAACACGAGTGACTTTTCACCAGTGCTGACTATGGCCGAGGTCTCAAATGCGCCCTGTGCCTCTCCTAATTTGGGATGTGTTTGAGAGAGGAATCCCAGGTGAGAGAAGAGAAGCAGAGAGACAGAGAGGACCTCTTTGACCCTCCTGCAATACCATGAGCAGTCCTGGGAGTTTACCCATGCTGGAGGAGACGTGACATGGGGAGACTGCAATTTATGCAATGGAGACACAGCACTATCTGTGAAGAAAGGATAAATGAAGCAAGCTGGACAGCATAGGAACTTTCCTTCATTGAACTCCTTCCAGAAATGAAGAAGTGATTTTGAACAGCTTGGTAATTATTTTTTCCTTCATGATTTTTTAATTTTGTCTGCTTTCTCTACAAGTCCAGTTCCCAGTGCGGAGACCTCAGATGAGTTGATGTGAGCTCTGTTTGCAGGAGAATCGCAGCTTGGCTGTGTAAATGCGAGAAGTCTGAGTGAAGATTTGAACTTTGGGTGCTCATCTGCACTCAGATATCGATCTGGGTAGGTTTGCCTATTACCAGCGTGAAAAATATCTGCCCTGGGAAAAGGTTAAGAGACTTGATTTAAACTCTGATTGATAAAGAAAAGACATCAGGGTGACCTTTAATAATACAAGCTGAATTTGGGGTCATTTTCCAAGCTCAGATTGCAAGAATGAAGCAGGATTTGCAAGCAGACTGATGGATTAGATTAGTGGAAACTGGCCTCTGATTTTTACATGTTACATCCCGATATCTGATTCTGGCCCTCCAATTAAGACAATTCAGGAAAGCAACATATATGCTCTTGTTCAAGACATTTTTCTGATTAAATGAGACCTATCCAGGGCTAAGGAGGAGAAGGAGCTAATGACATATCAGATCTTTCCACTATTATATCGTTTTCCACACTCTGCAGCATCACCCACATATATTCTTCAACAAATTGCTATTGCCAGCTTTGGGAGGTCCTTTTTATGCCTCTGCATCCTCAGCTAACTGCAAAACATTATTTCCCTTTCCCTCCTTTCTCAGCAATCTTGTTCATTTTAGTCCTTTCCGTTAGCAGTATGTTCTTGCTGTAAAAGTCCAGTATACACATTTAAATTTAAGCTGTTAAGCCATATATGATATTTATATATAAATATATATATAATCTTGTTTTTGTAGCTGCAGATCCTAGTAGGTTGCCTTCCCCATGTGTCTTGAATACCAACTTAGCAATCATCCAGTCCTCACACATAGTTCAGTTAAAGCTGAACATGCACCTTTTTGCCATCTGCAATTAATCATGTCTTCGGAGGCTACCAGCACTGCAGAATGTTCTCTCGAGTCTTGCTAGGGCCCTTAAGAAGAATTAACTGGATATTTTTCCCCTGGTGCAGGCACTGATGTTTTACCACAGGAGAAAACGGTAGGATTTTTTTTTTACCCTCTTGCACATAGTGATGTTTGTGGTGTTTTTCTGTGAAAATTCACTCCAACCATCTGGCTCATCATGGTGTTAGACATAACTGAGAGATGACAGACAGACAAATGGACAAATATATAGTGTTTTATTACCCCATGCTCTCCCTGTGCTGGGAGTGTCAGAGGCAATAAACCAAGGGATTCTCATTTATAAGCATAATAAAGGCAGGACACAGCATGGGGGGATACAGTAAAACAGTACCATTAGGGAAGGAAGGGCAGTGCCCTAACAAGAGCATGTGGTTCCTTAAATAGCCCTGAACTCCTGGAGACAAGAGATTTCCAAAGCCTTCTCCAAGGACAACTTTTTCTGGTTCATTCCTCGCTCCTCAAAGCACTCTGTTTCTGCCAAGGAGAGGAAGGTGGTGCTGGCACAGCAGTCCCTCTGCTCAGCCGTGTCTGTGAAACGAGTCAGATCCCACCGTGGAGCAGCTCTGGAGTCGACGCATGGCCGAGCTGCTGCCTTTCAGAGGTCCTCTTCTGCAGATGGATCCAGGGTACTGGGAGGCTCCTTTCTCTCATCTAGAGCCTCCCTGCTGTGACCCTGCTTATTTTTCAGCATCAAGGGAGACCTGAGACAAAAAGTGGATTTCTCTTTGTGTGAAGCATCACAGGAGCACCAGTCCAATATTCATTGCATCTTACTTGTGACTCATAGACCAAAGGAGTACAGGAAGCTCCAGCTATGCACAGACCTGGAGAGCTAAACGAGGACCAGCTGCTATCCCCATCAGATTAGCTAATTCCTTCTCTTTATTCCTCTCTGCATAATTTGCTGCCTCATAACAATTGCTGAAATCACCCAAACCGCAGTAATTTTAGAGCCCAGCAGGCAGAGCTGTCTCTCATTACTCCTCCTTCAGGGGTTTCCTTCTGCAGCAGAAGTTGGCAAGATGAAAAAAGGGATGGGGTTGTGCAGACAGAACAAGCAGGGAAAAAGCCAAGGAAACCTCAAGCAGAAACAAAGACGGAGCAAGGTCCATTCGGGGGCTTAGGAAAACATGACTCCAAGAGAACACCTCATCAAGCCTTAGATGTAAGCACACCTCCTGTGTCGGTCCTGCGAGAAAGGGAGTCAGAGGAGGTGGGAGGAAGGGGAGAGATGGAAAATGGGCAAATTGGAAAGAAGCTTTCTAATTAAATCATAACTTGAATCTGAGATCTGTCTTTCAGCACCTCATGTTTTTACTCCATATGGCCTCACTTCTGGAATATTCTTGTTCCATGAGTTTGGCTGCATTAGCCACTCATTTGTTGACCACCAAAGGAAGTTTGTTGGTGGGAGAATGACTGGGCATGGAGCAAGAAAAGCCATAGGTACCCAGAGATCACAGAAGTAAAAATAAATGGAAAAAAAAAGGCAGAAGTTGCTAAGTTTTGTCTAAAATTATTCTCTTCCTTTGTGGTGATGGTAAGGCTGGCAACGATCAGAACCATTTCCAACCTGCCTGGAGCTCTAGCTGGAAAATGCAGAAGGCCAGGCCCTCTCACCAAATTTCCTGCTTTGAGACGGTCCAGAAATTCTGTCACAACAGTTTTTTCTGAAAGTCTTTTCGCACTTCCATATCTGGAGGGAACCATGCTTCTTCTAAAAATATTTGTTCATTTTGCACCCAACCTTGGGGCCAGGTCTTACTCTGTTCAGAGTGGGTTCTGCACTAGGAAACACAGCTGCAGTTTGGCACATGAACCACTTCCAAACCATACCTCTTTAATGTTAACCTTCTAATAGTCACATATTCCCCAGAACTTATTCAATATATCTAGAATTTTTTTAGCATTTATGGTGGGAGCACATTAAGATCAGATGCTGTTAGGAAGACCATGACAGCAGAGTTGGACTGGGCGGAAGCAGCATATACTTGTGGCAAGGTCCTTCAAACCAGAAACTGAACAACATTGAAACCATAATATCAAAACCCCCTAAATCCTCAAAAATTCAAGGAAAAGCTTAACACTTGTGACCTGAACCTAGTATTGGAATATCTACCTGGGTGTGCAAGCAAACTGCAGCATGGCTCTGAGGCTGACTGCTGGGACCGGGATGGTGGCAGCAGGATCTGGCTGGTGAGTCCAAAAAGCACAATAGATTGACATTGGACATCTGTTGGTCAGAGACGTACCCTGCTGTGTGGGTAAGTACTGGCTGGGCTGAGCTCTCCTGATACCTGTTGGAGGGAGCACTGGGTGCTGGCAGTGGTGATGGGTGGCACCTTTCACGTCTGCCGGTCACGCCGGGTGGGGACTGCAGTCTAATCAAGGCTGTTGCAAAGATGAGGGAGTTTTTTGGTGCTGCACGCAAATTAAGGAGTGGGAGGAAGACCAAGTGCAGGGATGAGGGTTGGGAGAGAGGCTCCTGTCATGGTGTGAGCCAATTAACCCAGCCCTGAGTGACATCCTCCTGCTGGGAAATTGCAGGGGTGCCAAAACCCAGAGGACAGCAAAAGCAAAAGCTCAGGCTGAGTTCACTGAGAGCAAACTCCTTCCTACAAAGGACCCAGTAGCTCTTTTCTGGCCTTGCAGTGGTTCAGCATGATTCCCATGCAGCTGAGGAAGGGCTGCCTGTGCCAGGCACTGGAGTCCATCCCCACCTCTCCACAGCTGAGCTTTTACTGGGGAATTGCAAGGCTCAGTGCTGCAGGGCTACTGATCCCGGTTGGAGCAGGCAAAGCTGTGACAATGAACTTGCAGGCTGGGGAAGGCAACAGTCAAGATCCTCTGAGACCTGAGGGGCAGAAGGTAAGCCTCTGTGGTCCTGGTGGGAGATGGTCTCCAAGCTGCGAGGCTGCTGCTGAGACCCGGTCGCTTCCAGCTTTCTTGTGATTATCCATCTCGGCAATAGGATGCTGTTAAGTGTCTGATTACTGTGTTGTTAAAGCCTTAAGCCTGAAATCTGACTACTGCATGGTCCCTGGAGGGGCAGCCGATCCTCCTCCATGCCTCCACCAGTAATCCCTCCCTTCCCTTGGAAAAATAATAAAAAAGAAAGACAAGCGATATCTGTCTGCAGCAGCGCTTTCCAATCAAGTGAAAACTAGCTGGAAAATCAAATCAGCCGGTAAGTTCCTGCAAAACACAACTCTATCTCCTTAAATCTCCCTTTTTGAAGGAATGAACTGAACGGCAATAGCTGCTGATGTAAAACAAACCATTATTCCTCCTATCTCTTCTCCAGGCCCCTTCCCTGCAGACGCATGAGTCTGAGGGAGGCAGATGCTCTCTGAAGACTGTTTTCCTCCGTTAAATAAATTCACTTTCAAATAATGTGTAATTAAATGTGTGGTATTGAATTAATGTTTTATTCTGAGTGCTTTGGCAGCAGGGGACCTAGAGGCCTGGCTGGTGGAAAGAAAACACATTCACCAGGAAGA
>NW_010192977.1:68964-88269 GCF_000695765.1 Mesitornis unicolor | reverse complement strand
TCTCTGTCCCTTTTCCTTCCACCTGGCCAAGAATCCCAATCCCTGTTTCCAGGAGCTACTGGAGCGTACCAGTGAACTGATGAGGACACTGCTTTGTGTAGAGACCCTTTTGTGATACATTGCCATGGGCTCTTGGGCATTTCAGCTAGTGTAAAGACCTCTGCAGCCCACTCCAGATGCTCCTCTACCAGGTTCCTGTTGGGTTTAGTCTTGCTCAGAAGAGTCTGGTTGTGTAGTGAACCCTTGTATATAAAAGGCAGAGCCTGAGTGTCCCCCTCAGGATGTGAAGTTGATGCTGGATGTCCAAGGAGAGTGCTGAAGCGGCAGTTTGGCTTTGCAGCCAGAAATTACTTGAGAGAGTGAGGGAGATTATGGGAATATTTGGTCTGGTTTTAAGGCTTTTGTCTGGAATGGTGATAAGGTTTTGATTAGCAGTGTTCTGTGCTCTCTTGAGAGCCAGCTGAAGTTTAGGAGCTGAGGAGGAATTGGTGCACACAGAGGCATGAGCAGGCATGGGGCAAACGTGAACACAGGCTCTGCAGAGGTTGCAGCAGTGAGAGGAACCAGAGTGCCTGTCCTAACCTGGTGGGATCTTGATGTGAGTCTCAGGCACAAGCAGATTGGGCAGAGGTGGAGATCCTCTGCACTAATGCTGCTGCTGCATGGGGGTCTGGGTGCAACTGGGAACCTGCTTACAGCTGCATGCTGCTCCTGAACCCCAACCCCAGTGGCTGCAGGGAGCCTTGTGAACATTAGATTTCCTTTGGGAAGTCTTCCAGGTCTGCATACTAAAGGACATTTTAACCATTGACAACAGCATAGGTGAAAGGATTTACCTTCTTGGGTCAAGGAAGAGTCTTGTTGATACAGTGAGCTCTTGCTTTAGTAATTTCAGTAAGTCATAAACCTGCAAAATGAGGAGAAGGTGGATGCTGTCTTGAAGGCCAGAGCTGCTGCTGTGCAAGGTCCAGATGTGCTGGAGGCTGCTGTTTTTGTTGCTGTAGTCATTGACAAACATTTGCTGGGGTTGATATGCAGAAGCCTTCCTCTTGGTGTAGCTCCTCTTCTTTGGGATCTCCCCAGGATGGCTGTGCTTTGGCAGGGCTCTGTGGTGTTGTGCATCCCAGCTGAGACTGCTCAGCACCCAGTAGCCACGGGACACTTTTTATTGCTCTCTTTATAAAATAATTATCAGGTGGTTTGTACTCAGCTTTATGGGACTGAAATGGATGGGAACGTCTTGAAATCGTGTTTTGTTTTAATAGGAGTTTTAAGCTGTATCAGAAGTTTTTGCTTAAAAAGTAATTCTGCGGTGGTGCAAACACATTCTAACATTATTTTTCAGATTTTATTCATGAAGAAAATGAGGATTTGCTTTAGTTTGGGTTTAAACTTTGCAGGAATGTCACACCTGGTTATGTCACCTGCTTCCAAATGGTTCTCAGTGTGATGTGGTGAAAGAGTCTGGCAATCTGATGAGTTGTTAGTTTAAGGAGTCATTGCACTTTGCCGTTCTCTCAGCTCCTTTACACATGCACACATCCACGCTCCCTTTATGCTCACCTTTAGCTCCGAGTGCACTGTACACATAGGCTGTCCTTGCTGGCTGTTGCTGTGTGGCTGATACCGGAGCTGGTGTTTCAGCAGAGATGCAGCAGCTGAAGTTAGGCAGCTCAGTGGGTGCTAATCCAGTGGCTCCGTGCCGATAATCAAATCACGCTGTGGAGCTCGGGGCTGCTTTGCAGAAACGCAGCTCTCCCTTGTATCCAGGCTGGCTGGAGTTTGCTGGCAAGTGAAAGGCAGCCCTTTGGGTCAGGGCTTGTTCTCCACCTGCTACTGCAGCAGCAAAAGCC
Source organism: Mesitornis unicolor (assembly GCF_000695765.1). NCBI lineage: Eukaryota > Metazoa > Chordata > Aves > Mesitornithiformes > Mesitornithidae > Mesitornis > Mesitornis unicolor. Next base: position 86,416 of record NW_010192977.1, on the reverse strand, counting down.
AGAGGAGTGGATGATGTCCGGGTTGCTGGAGGTATGCTTGGAAGTGGTGAATATAAGGTATTTTCTGGCTTGCAGAGGTTGCTCTTTTGTTCTCCTGTTTTCTTGAGCCTGAGCGTCAGCTCCTGGTGCAGATTGGTATTCCTGAGTAATTTTTCTTTCAGCCCAGATTATCCAGATAGATGTATCAAGGCCTGTTTGTTACCAAGATTCATTTAGCAGCATGTAGTGCATTAGCGTCAGGTCTGCTGGGTCAGCTGGGCAGTAATGTCTCCTTCTCATCTGGGACCTGCACTTGTGCCTTGCAGCTGCTCTCAAGGAATGAAGGGGGTGGTAAGAAAATGCAAAGAACTGCAGAAACACAAAGTCGTTGTATTTTACGGTCTTTATGAAGGAATATGATCACAACTGTTTGATAATGTAGTATATAGTCAGGCACCAGGGGCTGTGCCTGGAAGTAAGTTGCCAGAATCTTGCTAAGGTACGGGAGGTGAAAAACAGTCTGAAGAGAGTCTATGAAGCTAATGACATATATTGATTTGCTGGAGATATAAAAGCCTGAGAAGGGATGTAAAGAGTGGGGTAACACAGTAAAAACAAGAGCATTCTTTGAATTTCAGGCTGTTTCCATCAGGGCCAAAGGAGAGATGGATGGATGATATGAGAAAGTCTGTCTATGTATTTTTCTGTGTGAACAAACACAAATGTCTATGAGAGATGTCATGCAGAGTTAGTAAGATTGAAATACTACCCTCAAAGTCAAGAGAAAAGTCTGAGTGAGATAGTCTTGTCCAGGGCAAGAAGAAGGGAATGGGAAGAACCTTGGTGTACCCATGTTTTGGAGCCCAGGTGGCTCAGCCAAGGACAGTGCCTGCTCCACCAAGTTCCCAGAAATTCAGATACACTTTACATAAAACCTCCATGATTTGGGGTCTTTTTGAAAGGACAGTCAGAATTGCTTGGTGCTTATAATCACAGTTTTTTTGAACCTGGGGCCTTGAAGGGTGACTTAACAGAGGAACTTGGCAAAGAACCAGTGTCTGGGCATAGTGCCGAGCCACCAAAGCATTATCCGGGCCTCTTCCCAGAGGTGGCTCATGTCAGAGCTGGGAGAAAAGCCACCAGAAGTAGAGGGCTACCTACCTGGAGTCCAGACAGAGATAAGAAACAGCTTGTTTATGTCCCTATTTTTTAAATGATACGGGACTGATGCTCCCTTTGTTTATGTGTACTTCACAGCAGTCCCCAATTGAAATCAATATCCTGCATTGACGCTGATGGATTTGCAGCGGGCCAGGAGGGAGACTCAGACTCTGTGCGGTTAGGCTGTGCATTATCTTCTCTCGCTATGAGACAAGTCTGTGAGAGAATGACTTATCAGCCCTCCAGCGGCAAGGCTTTTTGATCTGGTTCTACCCGATGTGCACACTTTGCTCTGATCAGGTACATCGGGTAACTCATCAACTTGTTTGGTTGACGTCCAGGTTGCAATTGACTGCCTGACATGAAAGGCACTCTGTTTGGTAGTTACATGTCTCAATGACAAGATTTCCAGTGTAAACTGTAAGCTTTGTTTATTTGATTTTAATTGTCACTGAGCAGGGAAGCTATGCAGGATTTATTCATAAGAATTATTTTAGCAGTGAGTCAAGAAAGAAGTGAATGAATCATATTGACTAACTGAGAACTTCGCTACCTGTCCATGGACAACTTATCTATAAAGAAAAGAGACAATTCTTTGGCATAAATTAGTTGCTACAGCAAATGACTCAGCTGCTACTGAAAAATGTCATTGTTGTTATCATTTATAAAGTGCTGTTGATGCAAATGAGGCTTTAGAGGCTTATGAAAATCAAGGCCATTACCACAAACAACCCAGGATCAGACTCAAATCAGGATACCCTAGAAACACATCTAAAGGAAGACAATTTTAAAACAGGGATTGTACAGCAAGAAGGGCAAGAAATAAAGAAGAAAAGAGAGAAGAGAAGGCATGAAGTGACAAAGCTAAGGGAGGGAGGAGCTGGTGATGGAGAGGTGCAGGAAATGTAGGGAAAACATGTGTGTAGAGGAGAAAAGAAACTGATAGAAAATGGATATTGGTCTTTTCTAGGCTAGAAAAGAAAGCCATTGATAAAGAGAGTGGCAAAAGTAAAAGGAAAAATTTCCATAGGTTTGCTCTGTTTTGCCAGTGAACTACATGTTGTTGGTGAATTAAGAGTCCAATGACAGGAAACCCACTAGAAATACAGCAACCAGGTAGACCACTCTTTGGGAGTTTAAAAGAAGGAGATATGAGCAATTAATTTCAGACCTGAATTTCAGCTTAATAAGTAGTTTTGCATTTTTCTGTAACTTAAGTACTGGCACTGCTTGTGGTTCACTCAGTTTGGAGTTTGATTTGTCTGTTTACCTCCCACTGTAGTAATTTGTGTCCAGATGCTTCATCATGTGCATCCAGGCTTCAAGAGCATTATCAAAACGTGGTTTTAAGAATGCTGGATGTGATGGGAATGTGAAATGTAGAATTTGCAGTGTCATTGAACCCACCTCTTCCTCAGCTGACCCTAAGGACTGATTTGGAAATGAGACAATAATTGGAAAATTAGATTCATGAAATGTACCCATACAACTTTCTGATTTCTGCTCATGTGATTGAAATGTGGTGGTTATTAGGAAAAGGGTGTTTTCATTGCACACAATCTGTTACCAGCTCTGTATGCTCTACCTGGGATTTGGAGATTGCGTCAGGGTTTTTTGCCTTCACCTTGTCACAAGCAAGAGAGATTCTGCAATATGAGTATAAAAGATGGGTTTAGAGTCATTGAATAAGCGATTTAAACTAAGATGTTCTGGCTTTTTCAGGCTCCATCCCAGGAGCCAGTGCAGAAGTGACCCATCAGGACATGGTAGATTGATGTATAAGAAAAGCAGGATTAATCTTGTTCCCTCTTCTTCTTTCCCTGCATCCCATGGCTGTGGTGGGTTGGCAACATTAGAAAACTGGAATATGTTTGTGTCGAGAAGAGAAGCAGACATGACTAAGAGACACATGGGAGCCAATATGGGGAGGAAGAAGTTGCTGTTTTTAGACAGCCACTTTTCTAACTGAGTGCACTTTAAGCATAGATCAAGTCGGCTGTCCTGCGGAAGGTTCAGAGGAGGTTAGGTGAGATCCCATTGCGGATTCAAAGTTACAATCCTTCTGCCTTGACTTTTCTAGATAAAAGGAAAGCTTTCTGCTCTGGAGGCAATTTGTAAAGGTGAGTGTGGTGTCCCAGACTTACCATTTTGCTAATGCTCTTGCTTACCCACGTGCTGCCATCATTGACCTGAAATTGAGAGACATTTCCAACCAGCTGCAGTTTGGGTGTTTTCTGATGTGGTTCATGTACTATTCAGGACAACAGCAAAGGCAAGAGCTTGAAACACATTCTCCATGCATTAAATCTTGATGGGCATGAAGGAAGGTGAGGAGTCTTCCCAACTCTCCTTCTGTGTCACGCAGCAACACAGTAAACCCAAAACAAGGGCTGCAAGATGTTTTGTTTAAAACTGGAATTACTTCAGTGTTGTGTGCTCACATCCTTCCTGCAGATACAGCACAGCCTTGAATGAGTTCCCGTCATGCTGTCAAGTCTGGTTATTTTGCTGTCAGGTCTTGCTGTGGCTCCTGTGTAGATTCTTCTTCTGAGTTGTCTTGTTGGCTTGTTTTTATAAGTTAATGGTACAGGAGGGAGAGAAAAAAAAAAGGAGCGTGGCACTTACGGGAAGATGGTTTGCATACACCTTGTCGGCAGGGCTGACTGCAACACAGCCGAGACAGATTAGCACACTGCTGCCTGTCTAAAACAAATAAACACCAGCTGTTTATCAGACGGGGCTCAGCTTTCTCCGGGAGGAGGTAAACAGATTCATGCAGATGAACCTCCTAGGTGCCCTTGCAGTGCAGCATCTTGCGTGGCTACTCGGCCTTCCTCATGAGTTACTGCCAGGACAGATGAGCAAAGAGGTGCAAGGTTAGCACAGTAGCACAGCCATTCGCACAATGCCAGGGCAGTTTGTCATTGCTTTATGTTTAAAGCCCATGTTTAATAGTAACATAGAATTAATTGTATTGCTGGTCTCACTGTGAATGGAAGAATTTGATGTAAACTTCAGTATTTTAAGCCTATAACATGTGAAAAAGCTATTTATTATACCTCACTTATTATTCCATTTGTGCCTAAAATACTATGAAGCAAAATTTATGGCCATTCAAGGTTCAGAGAAATTGCGATCACCAAAAGGACTTTTCTCACTCTATATTAAGATAGTCCAGTTGCTGTCAAATTGCTTAACTTCATGAACCCTTTTTTTTCATAACCATCCAGTTTGCTTTAAATCCAGCAGTGCTACGTGAATCCACTACCTGAAAAGAATTGCTCCTCCCTCACTTCAGCTCTGTCTGCCACAGTATCTCCTTTAATTCTTTTTATAAATTTTCTCTGAAGTCTCTCAGGTGACCCTAACAACTTGCTGCAAAATCTGGTCTTGAAGACAGATGGGATATTATTTTAATAATGTAGACATAATTACACAGTCTGGGTGCCAGCTTTCAGAAATGTCTGATCGTTTATTAAGTTGTTGTTGGGAAAAGATTGGGAGCTGAAAATATTGGGCGAGACCCTGGGGAGTTCAGAACGCGAGGTTTGTTTCAGTTCTCTACACTTACTTATCGGAAGTGTAAATAATGTCAAATAGCATGACTGGTTATTCTGAGACAATTTCGTTTTTAACTTTATGTCACATCAAGTGGAGCAATCAGATTGCAATTGCTACATTTCTGTTGGGATTCTGAGTTTTTTAAATTGTCCTTGGGCTCCTCTTAATACAAGATTATTTCCCTGCAGCTTTCTTGACTGCTGCTATTTAGGAGACCAAGAATGCAAATACATGGTTTGTCAATACAGCAAATCCTAGGTACTGTAGTGATGAGTGCTATAGAAATGCTTGCCAAGAGAAAGAGGGGAAAAAACCCGTTTCCCTACTCTGTTAAGTAAATTGGTGCCATTTGAGCTTTTCTTAGATTAGGACTTTCCTCACCCAAGTGCATCACTTAACTTTTCAACACATAATATTTCAGATTTCTCAAGGTACTCCTTAAACACTCAACTAAACCAGGTGGAGAAGGCAAAGTCCACATGTGATTTGTTCTCCCTGGCTGTCACTGCAGATTTAAAACCAAAGTGATTTTGGATATGCCCTACTGTCCTGTGCCTTAATGTTACTAATATTATTAATATTGGTAACTAACACTTTTCAGACTATTGAACAATTAATGAGAAGGTCAATGGGAATTCTCTACAGAGACATCATTCATTACAAGGCCCATTGCTTATGCAATCTCGCAGCATCCATCTTCCCAAACAAGCCAAAGGGCCAGCGATTGCAGCTCCTTAAACCTGCATGTGAGCTCCTAATTAAGAAAGTTATTTGTGTGAAAGCCATTAGGATGTTAGTCTTCCAATGCATTGGCTTTTTGATGTGTTAAGTGGTACCTATGTTGTTGTGGGGCACGTGTTTCCGTGGGTCAATGTGATGCCTAGGTGGTAGGAGCTGGTGGCACATTGAAACCCAGTGTTAGCCACCTCCACCGCCTGCATCTGCAGTGCCCCAGTGGAAATGCATCTAAGCTGAGGTGTGCATACCTGTACATATCCTGTGGCACATGGAAGAGATATGGAAAAAGACTCAAAAGCAGACCAGTTTGTGAGCAAACAGATGTAGGGCCAAGTTACGAATGCCCCAGGGTAGGAGTGGGAAGGGGACACTGTCCCATCTACTGCCTCTGCTTGAGGCCACCATTAATGCATAAGTTTTTGCTCACCAAGACTGGAGAAGAGTGTGTAGCTCTCACTGCTCTGCTGTGACCATCAGTTTGAAGCTGGGGGTGGTCTGTGCTTTCACAGTTCTGAGGGAGGCAGTAAGCTCCAGTAAAGGGCAGTTTCTGTGTCTCCAGACAATGCTATGGTGGCTGTGTGTCTGTAGTTGCTTCCACAGTTCATTCCAGGCATTAAAAAAAGGCCTCTTCATATTGCTAGAGGAGCTCTCTTGGTGCTGTGGTGGCTGAAACATGCTTCGGCAGCAAGTAGCTGTGCCCTAGTGTCATCCTCAGAAGAGAGCAGGGAGACCTGCCCTTGCAGGTGCCTAGAACCTGGGTAGATCTAGCCCCTATGAACCCAGTTAGCTGAGCAGACCAATCTTCATAGACCTCTTCACCTTTGTTAAATTATTAGCTATCGCTCTTTTATTCCTCCTGAAACCTTGGTTGCTATTCTCTGTCAGTCCTCACCATCCTAAATGTCAGTGGAAAGGATCATTGAAACTAACGGGTTGAGTTTGTCTGTTGTGCTGATGACTTTATCCTGGGCTGACCTTGTTTCTGAAGGAACAGTCACGCAGGAGATGGCTGCAGGGTCAGTGTCTCGTTGAGGGGCAGCACTTGGCATGTCCAACCAACTCCTGCTCGTGCCCTAAGGTGCATGGGGGTCAGTGGTCCTCCTCTCCTTGGGAACATTTTGACTTGCCATGGTTCAGCCTCAAAAATTGGTCTGAGTTTGGGTTTAAACTGATCCCAACTGAAATGTAAAACTCAACAGGACTTTCTAATCTCGCCTGGCCTGGCATCGAAAATATATGACCTTTGCTAGGCCTCACAGGAGATGAATTATTTGCAAGATCATTCCAAAGAGATTCAGGTCTTAGTAGCAGATTTTGCCCCAAAGGTTCCTCTCCCTGAGGACAAGCTTGGTGTGAGCTTGTAGTGAAAACATGATAAATCTCAAGTACTTTCCTTGCAGATGTTTTGCATGAGACTAACTCCATCCCAGAGATGGCTGCATTCTGGGGGCGGGTAAAAGTATCCCTGTAGATATTTTTGCAAAGCAATTTCAGATCCTTTGCAGCTTGTTAGAAAATTGAATTAGTTGTTTTTCCATTCCCTGAATTAACCCTGATTCATTCTTCCCTCAACCCTCTCCCTCTTCCTCCCCTCCCTCCAACAGATGTCCAGCATATTAAGAGGAGAGACATCGTTTTGAAGAGGGAGCTGGGAGAAGGTGCCTTTGGGAAGGTGTTCTTGGCCGAGTGTTACAACCTCAGCCCCACCAATGACAAAATGCTGGTGGCAGTGAAGGTAAATCCCAAGGGCGAATGACAGAGTGTGGCAGGGACTGGCCAGCGAAGAGGGCCTGGATGAGCCTGTGTGGGAAAGAGAAGCAGGGGAGGGCTGGGGGCCAGGGGTGGAGATTTATCTGATGCCGGAGATTGTGATAAATCCACTTAGTCACACAAAGTTTCAGTGTTTCGCTTCAAGGTCGTCTGTTCTTGCCAGTGCCAAAGCCTCTCTTCCTGCCTGCGCAGCCAGGAGACAGACGCGGAGGAGATGCTGGTCTGGAAGCCGTAAGCTGCTGTGCAGCTGCAGCGGCACAGTGTGGAGTCCACCTTCCTTCTGCGAGGGGCTGGGGCTCTTCTCTTTCTGGATTTTTTCACTTTGTGGGACATGCAGAAGCTGAAACAACAACAACAAAAAAGATCTCAGCAAAAATGAGCGCTTAAAAGCTAAGCACGACTAGCAATTTGCTGGAATCAATTTGCTGCAAGATGGGCAAAGCAACCGAGCTCAACTCCACTCAGCTCCTGCTTGCTGAGCCACAGATTGCTCCTGTTTTGGTGATTTTGAGCCAACACAAGTTCAGCTTGGCTTGTGCTGTGCTGTTTGTGTCCTTGCGAGGGTCCTCATGTAAGCTGTGCCCCATCAGCGTGGTTCTGGGCAGAGGAGACCGCTCAGAGCAGAAATGTGCTCTCCTCTCAAGTGGCTCCAGTTGGCAGGCACACTGGAGTGGAAGTTAATTGCTGCTTCCTAACTCCTTGGAAGAAGATCTGCATTTGAACCGATGCTCTGCAGGAAAAAAGGTTCCAGCACTCTCTCTAGGATGCTGGAGGCATCCAGTTACTTGAGTTGTTTTAATCATTGGCAGTTCAAGCCTTTTTTTGTCCCCTTATGCTCTGGTTGTGAACTGCAAGACTGCACCTTTCACCTCTGAGAGTGGTTAAAGCTGAGTTAGCGCAGCTCCTCATCTGATTAATTGCCTGATTATATGACTGGTACCTGCCTGTCAGTGTCGGCCATCCCTTATGCCATCCTGTCTCTCAAGTCTCTGCTGAATTTCATTTGCATGTAGGCAGAAACAGCATCCGAACTTGTTTCTGTTAATTGCTACTAAGAGCTTACATCTCCAGAGTGCCTTTCATCCCGCAAGATCATACAGATCCAGCATCAGAGCAGGGCCTTGCAATGTGGTTTCTTGCCAGCTCTGGAGAGGGGCAGGGAAAAATCCCTCTAATTTGGGCCACATTATAAGTCTTAGGGAGAAAAAAAAAGGGAAGAAAAAAAGGCTTTACATATTAAGTTGAGGTTTGGCTACTTTTTTCTGAAGATTTCATGCTCCTGACAGAGGCTGAGAACTGCATCCCCAGTCACTGCAGCCCTGGGTCCACAGCCCGGAGTCTGCTTCTGCTTGGGCACCCCCTCCCTGGGCCAAATAAAGTGGCTGTGTTACTCACTCGGTTACATGGAGTCCGATTTTCAGCAGATCTAAAGATTGCAGCTCCACAGATAAGCTGAGTTTTGATGTGATGGCATGGACAAGCTTCCTGTTTTATTCAGCTCGCTTCTAAAAACATCCTAAGAAATGCACAAAACCTATATTCAGCGAAGAGTGTTGAGATTACAAAGACAAGTACTAGAAATGCTGGAGGGGCTGGTATTCAGGGCATGTCCTCTGAACACATATTTGTCATTGCTCTATGGACTGCTTCATTGTGATGGTTGCTCCCGTGTCTGAGAGCGCCCTGGATGTGAGTGCACTCCTTTTTCACAGCCTTCCAGTGAACTGCTGGGGTTGTACCATCCCCATTTTCCAGAGGGCACATGGATAAGCAGGGAAACTGAGCTGAAAGGAGCCACTTTGGTGGAGGATGGTGTTACTGACCTGCCTTTATAGCCTTTCGAACAGCAGGTACCAAACCTGCTTTGAGTCCTGCTGCTGCACTAAACCCTGTGCAAACCTGGCCCTGATGCTGCATGAGAAGGAGTTTCCCAGGTAATATTGTAACAACTGACATTTTGTGACAACGGCTGCAACCTGCAAATGCTGAGCGAAATTGTGTGATGGAGGCACAAATACAATCTACCCCAAACCTTCCTAGGAGAGGCATTTCAGTAGTTTTGCTGAGATATCCTATCTCTTCCTCTGGTCCTGGTCTTCTTGCCCTGTTCCACCACTTCCAGCTCCTGTTTCCCTTATTTCTAAATGCTCGGCTATGCAACGTTAGTAATGTAGGTTTTTTAATATCTTCTTTTTTTTTTTAGTGTGTGATATTTACACAGTTACAGTCCTAACACCTTGTGGAAATGACTGCGTGTGAAGGCAGGGAAGCCTAAACTCAGCTTGAAATATTACATGCTGCTACAGGAGAAAGGGGGAGAAAAGAGTGGTGGGAGAAGACTGTTTTCCTGGGGAAAAATAGGGTAGCATCGACATTATGAAGATATTAAATGACTAAAAGTAATTGGGTTCCTGAGATAAGGATGGATGCTTTGCCATCTGCACAGTGTTACTAACATCCATCTAAATATCTCTAGTCAAGCTATCCCAGGGGATATAGAATTTAAATAAAATTATGCCATGTGATGAGCAGTTTGGGGGCAGAAGGAGATGAGACAGTGTCCTGAGGCTTGGGTAAAAACTTCGCAGGAGATCTGCTCCAAGGAGAAAAGCAGCTGCTCTGGAGCACTCACTGCTTCACTGTGCACAGATCACACCCAGAGGTGTCATGAACCCGTCAGAGGTGCATTAGCAGCATATTTGACCCCTTCCTCTGTGCACAGCTTTCTGATGCTTCACATCCCTTTTTGCACATCAATTGGAGCCTGCACCCGCTGATGCCACCTCTCCTGTCAGCACGGGGAGATTCGAGGTGTGAGGAGACAGGGGCAGGTGTATCTGTGGGAGAGCTGCCTATGTTCCCCACCACTGAAGTGCACATCAGGTTGAACCTGGGGGTAACTGAAGCAAGTGGCCTTGAATCCTCTTCGGCTCCTGTTAGGCTGCAGGGTTAAAGCTAGAACTTGTACTAAACAGTCCTGGAGGATGGGGAGAATATAACTGAGACTCAGCAAGTCAAAACCAGAATTGTCTCTTCATTTTCACGTTTGCAAAGACCGTGCCGATTCTCTTGGCCATCCCATCTTGTCAAATGTTCTAAACTCCCAACTTTTTTTGAAGTGCTCGTGGAAGAGGCCTCCCTTGATGCCTTGGGATGACAACACACTCCTCAAACTAGCTGTCCAATGCAACTGCATGGTAACCAGCATGTCAGGCTGGTACGTACAACCTGGAGCCTGCAAGCTACCATGCCATGGCAATGTGGAAGATAAGGTATTCTCAGTAAGGATACCAATTTCAGCATCAGTCTGCCAAGGGAGCTGTTATAAACAGCAGGGAATAAAACATGATTTTAAAAATTATGAGAAAAGACTTGACAGTGTCCTTCTTCAGAGGCAGTTTGAAAAATCCACACAATAACTGCACAGCCAGGCAAATCCATCTTCTGAATAAAGGCAGTGTAGTCAGCTATTTCAAAATAAAAGACAGATAGCAAGGACTGGCTGGTTCAGGAATTTAATAATAATGAGATATGAAGCCATTCACCCCTAGGTCACCAGTACAAATCCTGCCCAAGTTGGGAATAATTGGAAGCTATTACCCTCTGAGGCATGTTTGCTGCTGCCTGGGAAATGAGTTGGGAAAGCCGCTGGGATGGTAACTACGTCAACGAAATGCCGAGGTGGTACCACTGGCACCTACCCAGTGCAACTGAGCCGGTGGCAGTGGTTCTTCATCTGCTCCTCTGCAATGCTGCAACCTGTTTGTTTTGGCTTTGCCCCTAACCTGAGCTCACCTTGTGTGTGTCTGTGCCCCTTCTTTCAGGCGCTGAAAGATCCCACCTTGGCAGCCCGCAAGGATTTCCAGAGGGAAGCAGAGCTGCTCACCAATCTGCAGCATGAGCACATCGTCAAGTTTTACGGCGTGTGTGGTGACGGCGACCCACTCATCATGGTCTTTGAGTACATGAAGCATGGGGACCTGAACAAGTTCCTGAGGTACGTGAGAGGAGGGCACAGGAGTTGCTGTACTGTCGGTGTGGCTTGTAGATAGATCTATAGATCTGTGGTGTGCCAGTGACACCACTGCCACGTGGATGCTGGTGGGCTGGGTAAGGAGAGCCAGTTGTTCCAAGGACGGCTTGTAGGAGGTGATGGTCCTCACCAGATTTGGTGCTTTATTAGCCCTACCTCAACTTTTCCTCTTATGTAGTCCCGGGGGGGTGGGTCCTGTGAGCTAGAGAAACCAGACTTGTCTTCTCCCACCCTCGCGTGTTTGAATTGCAGGAAGTGTAGCTGCAATCCCTTTCTGCCCTACGGGGGTAGGATGTGAAACCGTGGTTGTCAGCAGCTCCGATTCCCATCCACCCAGCAAAGCCATGCCCTGCTGAAGCAGGAGAGCTGCCAACCATCACTCCCCATGTCCCTAATAGCACCAGAACCAAAATATTCCTTTGGGAAACTTGCTGGAGTCCTTGTTCTGATTGGTATCCTGGACATTTACTGATCTCTAGTTCTCGTTCCCATATTTAGAGCTTAGAAATGCTGTGGCAGTGCCTGTGGAGTCCATCTCTCATCCTTGTCCTCTAAGATTCATCAAACGGAGATGCTGACTGAGGTACAAACCATTGTAACTTGTGGCACCAGGCTGTTCAAGAAGCTAGGCAAGGCCTGACGAAGTGCTGTAATTGCCTTCCCTGCCTCTAGAGAGATGCAAATTGCTGTAACCTCCCCCAGTCATCATTCAACCATTTCATCAGCGTGAGGCAGATCATTTGTGTACCCTGAATCTGCCAGCGGCAAGGGGCAGGGAGCAACTGTGGGAGGGTGTTTGTGGTGCAGTTCTCCCACGGTACAGAAATTATGTTCTGAAACCTGCATGCAAGTGGAGTGGTACTTACCTCTTGAAATAATTAGTAGTTTTATTTCCCAGTATTTAGAAAATTGGACCCTTGATATTTTCCTGTTTTGACTGCTAAGTGTGAACATGATTGCAGCAGGAACAAGAAGCCTGAGCACAGCAGGCCTAGATCTGGGGTTGGGAGACACTAGGTAATTATTTTCCCACCATCGCAGACAGCTTCTGACCAGGAAACACAGGTCCTTCCCAAAGGTTTTCATTTCTAAGCAATCACCTATGCCAAAAAAGCAATGAGGAAGGACCTCAAAGGTTTCTTCTTTCCTCTGCCAAGCAGTGCCAACCAGTCTGCAGCTCCCTTGGGGCATTTGCAGGGCATGGAACATCCCCACATCGGTTTCCCTCCTCATTTTGGCATAGTTGTGAGTAGACTGAATGTGATTTTATAGCTTAGTCCCTGTCTCAAACCCAGGATAGGTGACACCCTTGACCAGGTAGGATGAGTGAAGGCTGATGCTACACTAGCTTAGCAGAGCTCCTCAAACCCACATTCAAAAGGAAGCAGCCTTGGTTACCCTGGCACCCTCTTTTATGGTATCCTGTCATGCAGGGGCTCAGCAGCTTCCCAGCAGCAGCAGATTGAACTCTGCCCACCGGCATGAAATCGTGAATTGGGCTGAAACAGCATTTTAGCGCAGATTGGAGATGCAGTGTTAAGGACAACGCCTCAGCCTCACGGCTGGAGAAAGGCAGTCTGCAAGAGAGCATGAGAGACCGTGTTCTTGAAGTGCTTCACAAGAAAGAGCAGCAAACTGGCCCATCTTTTTACCTGGCAGAACCAGCAACCTTTTTCTCCTTACAGGAGGTAGACATTACAGCTGAGGTATAGCCTTCTTCAGTGCTCTGATTGACCTACCAAACAGCGTAGCCCAACCAAGGCTCTCCTGCTGTCTCAGAGGGATGTCTTGTGCCCACTGCCGATGCCTTCTGTAACTGCTCCACACAACAGTGTGCTCCTGAGGCTGGTATTGTGCTGAAGCCATGTGCGCCCTCCTCCCCATGTCCCAACCCTGCCCTGGGATACGTTTGGGAAACACTGCTGCCCTGGGAGGCCAGGGCCTGTCCCGTTGTCACTGGAGAATAAAGCTTGTTGTTGTGTTATCTTTGGCCTTTATGAATGAAAATGAACTTTCCATATGTGTGGTCCCCTGGACAGCAGTCTCACATAGTCCAGCTGCATTTAGCTGCCAGCTTTTCCTCCTCCAGCAGCTATGAACTCCCTTCTCTGCATCTTGATGTACAGTAGGCAGTGAAATCCCTTTGTGTCCCAAAGGAAGCTGTTTTTTTGGGACAAGAGAGCTTATACCCAACAAAACGCGTAAAGTGGCATATGGAAAATGAGTCTTGGGCTTTGTTTGTCAGATCAGCTCTCTGCTATCCTCACAGTGGCAATAGTGAGGGATGAAAGCTGTAAGGTGGTGCAGGAGCACCTGGCATCCCTGTTGCAGCAGCTTGTATTGTGGCATGATTTGCCCAGCCCAAAGCAGCAGACAGGTCCTGACAGGCACTGGAGGCCAGGGGCTCTGGGAGTCTGTAAGAGAAACTCAGATGGGCTTTTCCTAGTTTAACTGCAGAAATTGGAAAAGCAGTAAAATGGAAGAGGCTCACTTTAGACCCAGTTTCCTTGAGAAAAGCACAATACATAAATTCCCCTAAGTGTTGCTGGGCCTTTGTGGGCTTCCCAGGAAAGAAGTGGTCTGTAAAATTAACTGGTGTGGCAAGAGGAAGCACTAGGACCAACTCCTACCAGCTGAGCTAGAGGTGGCAGGTACTCGGATGGCTTTACACACCTCCCAGGTGCCCTGTGTGTAGGACCATTGCTGGTGGTGCAACAACTTACCCTGCTCTCTGCACCAGGGGAGACAGCAACTGTGATGTCCTGACTGATAGAAAAGGGATAGTGCAAAGATCCTGCTGTGGAGAAATACAGGCATTGCTGCTCCCCATCACTTCCTCCCTTCCCTTCTGTCACTGGTTTTCTAGCTTTTGTTTTCTGTCTATGGCAGCAGCAATTTTAACGTAAGGATGTTTGCATGCTGCCATTACAAACCCTCTCTGCAGTCTACAGTACACTGTTGTGGTTTGCTGTTAACCCAAAAAGGCGATAGATTTTGTTAGAAAAGTTGCATAGTTCTGGTGGTGTTGTGTCAGTCCTTCCTGGACTGTCTTGGGACAGAAAGAGGCATTCCAGCAGAGGAAGCATGCAGCCAGAGGGGTGGTTTTCCTCCTCAGACTGACAAAACCCTCCATCACTCTATAGTAGAAAAAAACCCCTCAAAACCAAGTTATTTAACAGGGGATCCACCCAGTCTCATGGCTTCTCTGTAAAGCTGAATTAAACCCCTTTCCCCAAGAAGAGATGAGCTCTTGTGTTCCCTGCAGGCTTCTTGATGCAACTAAATGTACAGATATCCCTCCATTTATTCTCAGAAATGTGTTGACTTCTGGACTATACCTGCATGGGATGGAGAAAGGGAGGCAGGGAGGTATATGTATTATATCGGACATACCGAGATGTGTCCTATATAGTAGGATGTAAAAAGAGCCAGTGAAATAAAGTTGGTTGACCATTTTTAAACATCACCCGTTCCCTTCCAACACAGACATTTGTTTGGGGGCCATTATTGTATTTGAAAAAGATGGCAGTAATGAGATAGTAATATATCTCACATAGGAATGTTTACCTTTGATGACAACAGGTATCAGCTGCAGCTAAATATGGTGTAACAGCAAGGTGTGACTGGCACAGACTGTCCAGCACAGTTTTAGAAGGTATTGTTTGTCCTGCTTTGCTGTTTTTAGCTAACATGCTCAGTCCTGGCTCAGTATCACCTGTATTGACATCTGTTGTCACCACCAGGTAATTTCCTGGGGTAAACCTGTCTGTGGGCTGTGTAAATAAGTCATCAAGCAGTCATTTCTGCACACAATCCTCTGCAGGTCCTCCTTGTCCCCAGCGGTTCCTACACTGTGCTGCTGCTTTCACTGTGCCCAGAAGCCTCTGAGATGCCCCCAGCAGCTCCAGCACTGCCACCCACGGTGCAGCTCCCAGCCAACCCATACCACGTTCACTGCAGCATCACTCACTCATGGCTCCCCACAACCCACTCCTGCCTCCTCAGCACTTGTTTCTGGAGTTCCTCTCCTCCTCCTGCTGTCCTTTCTACCAGGAGGTGACCTTCAGAGCCGTGTTCCCAGTGGCAGAGCAGCAGGAGGTAGCTGAAGGGTGGTAACACCAAACACCTGGATGCTAATCCGTTGGTGCACCCCCAAGCCCAACAGAGCCATTAGAAAACAGAGACAAAGGAGAGGAACAGTTTGGATGTTGTTGTGGGTTGTTCAGTCCCGTGTCAAGAAGGAGGGAAAGCTCTGTATGTGCAATTTCAATTTGCTAGCTCTCCATGGGGTTACTGCTGATGACAGGGGTAAAATGCCAAGAATCATTTCAAAGAGAACAGTATGAAAGCCTCGGAGGAAATGCTGTACTGTATCTTAGTCACAAGGAGGAAGGTCACAGCAAAATCGCTTGCTTTTCCCTAAATATGAGGGCTTTTGTTATTCCACCTTCACACAGGCTACCACAGGGTGAGCTCTACCTGGGGAAGAGACATCACAGAGGGGGCATGGCAAAGACAGGCTTGGTACACAGCCAGGGAGGGGACTGAAAAGGGGACAGGACAGGAATGAGACTGACCTTCAGTCCTGCATTTACAATGCACTTGGCTCAGCAAAATATTTCCTTTTGTTGTCCAGGGTGTTCTCTGGATCTGCTGACATCCAGGTCTAACCTTTGTACCTCTGCTTGTACCTTCACAATTTACAATACCCGTGGGTATTGTACCTCTGGGATAACTTAGAGTATAAAAGGTATTTTCCAGGGATGAAGCTGCTGGTGTTCCTCTGAAACCTTTTACATGATCTCTGGCTGTATTAGTATTGTTCAGGGTGAGGTTATTTGGTGCTATGGTGTTTGGAGGAAATAGAGGAGTCTGTCTGGGATTAATAAAGAGACTAGTTAGTAAGAGTATGATGGCTGTGGAAGAAAAGGAGGTGATACCTCTAGGAAGGTTTCCAAGGTGTAAGAATTAACTGGACCACACGTGTAAATATTTGAAGGCTCATTAGTTTTGCATACGTCTTGCCAGAGAAGAATGTCCATATTGCATCAAGCCAATGGTCCCTCTATCCTGGCATCTGTGGCTGTAAGAGGTTGTTTGCAAAAGAGTAAGGGTAGGAGAAGGACGTATGGCACCCACTCACCCATCAAATGTCCCCCTAACCTCCTGGTCTCTTAAGCTTTTCTTTTTCTCTTTCCACTGGAGATGTGTGTACATCCTCACTGTTCAGAGTTGGGAGATAGTCCCCACCCCAACAGGAACAGCGACCGTGTGGGATTCCTATCTCCTGGTCACTTTTGAGACCCAACTCGATGCGTTTTGCTTCTTCCTCCCTATAGGGCGCATGGCCCAGATGCTATGATCCTCGTGGATGGGCAGCCTCGACAAGCCAAAGGGGAGCTAGGGCTATCTCAGATGCTCCACATCGCTAGCCAGATCGCCTCTGGAATGGTGTACCTTGCCTCCCAGCACTTTGTCCATAGAGACCTGGCCACCAGGAACTGCTTGGTCGGAGCCAACCTGCTGGTGAAGATTGGAGACTTTGGGATGTCAAGAGATGTCTACAGCACTGATTACTACAGGGTAAGGCAGCTCCAGCAGCAGTCTGATGCTCAGAACAAAGGGAGACTAGGAAATGTTACAGTTTTTGGAGCTCTCGGGCTTACTTCTTTGTTTACTCCCTGGCTGAAGCATGAACACAGGTGTCAATCAGGCATCCCTGAACCACTGTCCTCACTCCTTTCAGTCCTGGCCATGCAGATGCCCACACACAGCAGTCTGTGATACCCCAGCACACAGCCACATGCTTTGAGATGGCTCTGAGGTCATTCCATTCTTCCTTCCTTCCTATTTTTACTCCCTCATTTTTGAAGACATAGATAAATTAAAGGTAATCCAACGAAATGACAAAGACTACAGGCTGTGACCTCTGGTGTTAGATTAAAGAAACTTAATAGAGGGACCTAGAGAAAAGGCAACTGAAAGACTGACTGATAAGTGCATAAAATATGGAAGAGGAAATAAGAGGCAATTTAGGTTCGACCTCAAAACACTTTTTTTCCAGCAGGGTCATCATTTAGACAATGGAATAATTTGCCAGAGGTAGGTTGCTGAGGGCCTGTCATTAAAGCTGTTCAGGAAGCAACTAGATAAAAATGCCTGGGTTTAGCACAGAGGCCAATTCTGTACTCACCTCTGGGCACAGACTCA
>NW_010192977.1:35563-68933 GCF_000695765.1 Mesitornis unicolor | reverse complement strand
TGCCTTTCCAGCCTTTTCCTCTGTGATTTGTGCTCACACTGTCCCCTTGTCTTGCACACCCCCTTTGTACCTGTCTGCACTGCTCTGTCTGCCCAGGATGGCAGCCTCCCTGGGGGGACAGCTTTTCTCACCCTTCCTCAGCTCCGGGAGAAGCTGTGATGTGTAGTTCGAAGCACACTGGAGCAGGCATTTGTCACTGGGCCATCCACCAGCAGGGAAGGGCTTCTCAGGCTAAGGTGCAGTGGTTTCTAGACTGATGTTTGGGCAAAGGCATTCGTTTATTTCTGCCTACAACATGGATATTTGGCTTTGAGGATGATTTCTATCAGCTACCCAAGAAAGGATTGACCTGTGGTCTTTATCTGATTTTGAAGGTTTTCTTCATGTGATAGGCAGTTGCCAAATGGAGTTACTGTGTTGAGGAGGAGGAAAAATGCCATCAGATATCTACTGAGACATATCACCTCTCCCAGCCCAGGACATTGGCTTGTCACTAAGTTTAATTACCAGTGAGGGAACCAATCTTCACTGAACGGCACAAAAGCCCATGTTGGGAAAAGGCCTCGGTGCAGTCACTGGGCAGTGATGAGGGGAGTGAGGTGGCTATGGTCCCAGCGCTGCAGAAGCCTCAGGAGGTAGTGAGTGGGGAAGAGAAGACCCAGGGTGGATGAGAAGCAGCCCATGTGATTACCGACGTTCTTGCCTGGCTCCTTCAGCTGTGTCAGACCTACCCCAACCACAGTCAGTGTCACAGCACTCGAGACAATCCCAGCCAAGCTTGTGTTCCTGCAGCACTGAGAGCTCTCTCTGCAGTGGGGGAATTTGCTGCTATTCCCATGCTAAGGCTGGGAGGGCCCTGAAAAAAAAAGAGAATTGAGAAGATCCATAGGCCAGTTCACTGTTGTGGAATTTTGTCTTCTCTGTGGTGGTGTCCTGTAGACCTCATCCTGTCTGTGCAAAACACTTTGCTGAAGATTGCTCTGTGCTATCTCATGCAGTGTCATAAGGCTTTTCTAGTGGACTTTCCTCTGCTAACAGAAATTGCCATGGATGACCAAAGCAAGAACTTGCTGTCACCAGAGCAAGAGCTGAGCTTCAGACCAGCACAGCCTTTTGATCTTAGTTGATTTTCCTTTCTCTGTTTCCACTGGTACTTTTTAAACTCTTAATCAGTAACTCCATGCTCTGCATGCATGGAGACCTTTTCCTGTTATGGTCCAAAAAAGTGTCCTCACAAATTAAGGTTTTAATTGCCCATATTTACATTGGTGGCGTGAGGGCCAGAGAGCTTACATGACTTGTCCAAGGTTAAAGCAGGATTCAGTGGCCGAGCTGGGAAGCCCATCCAGGCCATCTGTTTCACCCAGCAAAGGGCAGAAGTCCAGGAGCCAAGTGTCCTTCATCCTTCCTCCAGCCACAGCCCAGATACGCTCCTCCCAACATGTGAACAGAACCCAGATAGGTTCATTTCTCGATAGCCGTCTCTAATCACTAGAAATCAAAAGAAAATCATAGAAATTTGGTTTCTGTGTGGCAACCTGCACTTCTACAGTCCCTGTGAACAAGAGTAGTCAACTGTTTGAACAGAAACCTGGTCGTGACGCCAATGAAACCACATGGGACTTACGTGAATTGATTGTATTAGACTTGACTTGAACTGTGGTAAGAAACAGCATTCACTTTCTTCTGCAAATATAGGTGAGAAAAACAATATAGCTTCACAACTGTTGTGCAACTGTGCTCTATCTTTCTCACAGTTTTAATTCCTAACAACCCTTGCATGAAAACTGTCTCTTCAAGGCTTCTGAGACAATCCTTTTGAGTGCACAGACCTATCGTAAAATCCACCAAGGCACCCCAAGTGAGGGCTTTCAAATGGATGCAGACAGAGAGCAAATGAGCTCAAGTGGGAGAACCGAACTGCTGCTGGGTCTCACCCATAGAAGGTGTGAATGTGGCTGAAAAGTTGAACTTTTAAATCCTTTGGTGCTGTCCATGGTCATGTCTACGACCTGTCTGGTTATTCCCAAGTCTGATTCTCAGTGTTTGTGCACAGCAGCTCTCCCCTGTTGACAGTCTGCCATTCCCACCAGTAGGACCTGGACCAAAGTTCTGCTTCCGGTGGTCTTTAGAAAATGTTGCTTGGTGTGTCCAAGCTGCAGCCCAGGGAAAATACTGTAATTTGTAATTTTCTGGGAATACAGTGAGGGTTTCTACCTCAAAGGTGACACAAAATGACAGGTCTGGAGCTCTCCTCAAGCAGGCTCACTTCAGTCCATTGGTTCTGTTTGCTCCTGCCCAGGATCCACAAGCATGGATACCTGGGCATGTGGCTATGTGAGTGTGTATCAGGCTGAGGATTAGCTCCTAGTCATTTCCTTTCTTTCCCATTTTTAATCTCTTAAAACAAAGAAAGAACACCATCTGGCTTCTGCATTTGTGGGATGCAAAAGTGCATTAACAAAGGTGAACTGCTTAATTTCCTGTTACACATTTGAATACAGAAAACAAACATTTGCGTAACAAAAGCAGCAGAGAGGCTTGATTCCCCTCTCCGCAAGGCTCTCTATGTTCTGCCTGAAGACAGATGTGTCCTTTTTCTTGTGCATCACAGGGGGATGCTGTCAGCCAGTGCCTTTAAACCTTCTTTCCACAAGACAGGATGGAAAGAAGATTGTTGCGGAGGTGTAGGTGGTGGGGAGAGGTGAAGCAGCATCTGATTAGAAAGCAGAGGAAAGTGGAGGGACTGGGGAAACGAGAAGTGGCCCAGCATCTGTGTGAAGAGTAAAGGCGGGGCTGCTGAAGAAGCATTTCTGTGATGTGTTGTGTAATGTACTGTGCAGTCTCTGGTGTGGGTCTCTGTGGGAAGGCAGAATGGAATATATCTATATTGGAGAGAAACAATTTGGGTGGATTTCATTTTCCGTGTTGTTTTCTTTGAAATTGTGTGAGTAGGCGATTTTTTTTAGGTATGACTCAGGAGCGTGACAGCAGGTGGTGGGACACTGCAGGTCAGAGATGCTGTGCCTCAGCCAAACTGAGTGTGTGTGGAGACTGCAGCAATTCAGGCACATGGTGCCTGCTGAGGGACATGGGGGCTGTCATGGTAGCTGGGTGGTTGTTGTCCAGAGCTGGAGGCATCACCAGGGCTGGGTTTAGGACCCGCAGCTGCTCTTTCACCCAGCAAGTTGGGGTTTGATTGCTCCCAGAGCACTTCTGTGGCTCTGAACTCCCCTGTGCTCCAGTAAAATCCAGATAATTTTCCTTTTGTCCCCCAAAATGCGTAATTCAGTTCCAAACAAAATCATGTGGCAGCTGCCCAGGGAAAGGGCAGTATTTCTTCATCTTCAGAAGAGAACAGTCTTAAATCGTAGTCAGCAGTCCTTAATCACTCCCAAGGTAATGTCCTGACGTGGGTGGGACATCAGCTCTGAAGACACACGTCAAGTAGAGGAAGGATTTATGAAGGCATCAAACTGCATTAAGACATCCCTCTGTCCACATCTCCTATGTCCTACCTTTCTGACATCCTGCCCCAGATCCTGGTCTGGACTTGAAACCTCTTGGGGATGTAGCTCCATTGTTTCCCAGAGGTCTGTCCTGAGTGTTCTCCTGGTCACAGTTCATCACGCAGAGGACACCTGCTTGTCAGAAAAAAGACACATGTGGGATTTGCAAAGAGCTCTGAAAATATGTTTCTATTTCTAGCAACACAGAGCTAAACACAATAACAAAAGAAAGCTCCCTGGTTCTGTGACCTCACCACTCCAGAGCATCGTTTGGAGTTGGGAGAGACAAGGTTTGCAGGAAGAAGTAATATCTTTTATTAGAACATACAAAATTGTTGGAGGGGAAAAAAAGAATGAATTTTAGACACACAAGCCCTCTCTGTGCTCTTTTTTTTTCCAGTAGTATCAGTTGTTTTAATAAAAGATTAATATCTCTTCCTATGAACCTTGGCTCTCACATCCTTAGACCATCAGAACCAAAAGAACATTTCTGCTATGACTTTGGCCTTAGGTCAGTGTTCTTTAAAAAGTCTAGGATCCCTCTGGCAGATGCCTTCTCCTCTGAAGCATGAAGGTGTACCGTGTAAATATTTTCTTTCTTCTCTTTCTTTACAATGGCTAGCAAAGAACCCATATTCTTTATAACTTTCAGTACCCATTGTCAGGATGCTTTCTGATTACCATCTCCCATCTAGACCATCTCTTACTTTAGTTCTTCTCCTCAGGAGTTCAAAATTGTTTTCTTTCTCTTGGGTACAGTCAGTTATTTTTCCAGTGAAGTTTCCATGCAAGTAATAGATCACTGAGGTTTAGCAGCTGCCTGAGTCGTGCTCCTTTGGAGGCTCATTCAGCATCGTAGATAAGACTTAACAGACAAGCCTTACATTGAAAGTAAATTTAGTCTGACCCACACTTTCCTGGATAGAGGGTCCCTAAATGATCACACCATCACTGGATGGTGCTCTATCCTCCCCAGCTTTGAACTCACTGCTGAGGTTTAGCTGTACTCTTCCTCTGGCATTTTTGCATTTGTGGGTGAAGGAAAGCCAATTCAGTCCCTGGCTGTGCCGAGTACTGTGTGTAATCTCATGTAGATGGTACAATGTGTGTGCCACATTCAGCTTCCAGCATCAGTACCATTTCCAGCACCTAAGTGCTGAGCAGGAGCTAAGCAGCTGAACATCGCCTTTTGTCTCTTCTGCCACTTCTCTGAGGTGAAAAATGTAATGTGCTGCTCTGTCCATCCTTTCTGCCAGGGTGTTGGGAAGGTTTCATATCTGTAAATATATGTAGCACTAAGGAAAGAATTTCTTTAATTCTTTTCTAAGAAAGAAAACTTTAATTTTCTCCTGTATTAAGTGGGATCGTGGAGAACACATCTTGCTTTGTCATACCTATATAAGTAAGGGCAGGAAAGTCTTGTAGTGTCCTGGAGATGTGACCTGGAGACTCCTAGGAGAGGTCAGTGAGCAGAGCCATAGTCTTGCTATGTGCAGGAGCTCCTGTCTGCTGCTGAAAGTATTACATGAAGTGTGGATGGCTCATGGCCATGGTGCCTCACAACTGCCCTGATGAGTGGGTATGAAAGAACCAATTGCCCCCTAACTTGTGGTAGGGCTGGAAACAGGGGAGGTGAGGGAGCGGCTCAATGTGGGTGCGTGGGTTGAGTGTCTCTGTGCCTGTCCTGGTGTGTTCTGCGTGCTGGAAAAGTCAGTGTGATATTGAACGTGCTGGTCTTTGATATCTCTGTGGCTGCTGTAAAAGCCTCTGCAAATTGAATTCGCGGCACAGTTCCTTATCTCCTGAAAGGAAGATGTAACAGCATCATCTTGTGTTTTAGCCAGACATTTTTCCTCGACACTTCCCTATTTCTGCACTGAGGGAAAAACAAATGTTGAGTCTTTTTTTCCCCCCTCTTTCCTTCTGTTTGAAACATTAAGAACCCTTCACACAAAGCAGCTCAAGTGCAGAGGAATTAATTGGGGAAATTAGGCTGTGTTGTATTTTTGGCATTTTCTCAGAAATGGTAATTACCCTAATTCTGCACCTTGCCAAGACCTCCGCTCACACCCTGTTTCCCCCCTCCCCTTTTCCTCACTGTGTACCTGTCTTTCTCCTGCTTGAGTTGCTGTTTTCGTGCTGTTGCCATTTATTTCATTTCAGTAATGAGAGGGATGTGGCAGGTGAAGAGCTCTCACAATCTGGTGACATCTTCTTTGAAGCACAGGCACAAAAGAGCAGTTTGTTTTTGGGAAATAAAAACTCCCTGCTATGGTACTTGACCTCCATGCTCATCTCTTCTGCTTGGGATATGTTGCTGCTGCATTGCAAGTCATTTGACTGAGATTTTTTGTTTAATACAGTCTCAATATTCACCCAAACACTGACCTCCATGCTTAATATCTCTGTGTTCCCTGCAAAGCTCAGCCCTATTCCCAGACATTTGAATTGAGGCTTTTGCTCTCTCCTAACCATTGGGCTGAGCTCCAGAGAGCTGAAAGTTCAAAGCCTTTCAGTTGAGCTTCCCGATGGTTTTAACACCTGACCTTCCATTTGCAGAGGTCATAGATGTAGCCAAATAGGGAGGAATTGTTAGTTGTTCAGTATTTCCTGACCTAAAACATCTGGTGATGTTCATGGCATGTTCAGATCCAATGCAGATGCTACAGCAAGTAGTAAAGACTCCTCATCTTAGGAGATGGTAGGTGCCAACAGCTGAGACAGATTGAAAAAGTGATTTAAGAGAATTGTAGAAGAAAATTAATGTTGTACAGGGCAGGCCAGAGAAGCTGATGGCTCCAGGGTTTTACCAAGGTGGCCTGATTTAAACTGTAGCTAGAGCAGAAGAAGGTGGAGAGCCATATGCCAGTGAGCTTCATTATTTTAGCCCCAGGTGGAACAGATACAGAATGTGTGCTCCTGAGCATAGGGAAATGAACTGTTCACACTTTGGAAGGAGCACTGCCACTTACAACTGAGGGAGATGTGTAAAACCCTCCCCTCTCACCTTATCTAGGTTGTTGGATCCATTTCCCCACTGCATCCCAGCTGGCCAGTGGCCTCCTCCTGCTTTCCCACTTGCAGAACCATGATCTCAGCTCTCCTTTACTATGGGGACAGCCATGAGATCACACATTGGTCAGGAAAGGTGAGGAGCATCCCCAAACCTCAGTATGATCAGCAAAAGAACTGGAGGCAGAGAAGTTATAACCCAGTTTAGGGAGAGCATGGGCAAATTATGCCTTGCTTCAAGACAAACTGAAGACCTCCCTAGAAAAATTAAGATGGAAATATCTTCATCATTCTCCTTAATTAAGATGTTTGCCTGGAAAGAAATCATTGCCTTTCTTTTTTCCTCCCAATTCCTGCATGGTTGGAGTTTCCGCAGGCTTTCCCCTCCTGATCCCCCTGTTTTTCATAGTCCTGCCTCTCCCAGCCACAGTGAGCTCCTTCTCCAAGCCAGCTGGATGGAGAAAGCCCCTATTCGCAACCAGCTGCCTTTAATAAACAGGCTGTTTAGGGCTAGGCTGTCAAAGAGACCGTGTTCAATGTACAATCGAGGGGCAACGATGCACAAAATTGCACACTCACACAAAATAGGAATCTTTTCTAGGTGTGTGTTGAGCTTTGAACGCTTAAGTGATTCCACCTCTCTCTTCCCCATCCAATTATGCGGGCAACACATGATAAGATTGCTAAAGGAATTAGTGAGGGAAGTCTTTACACTGCCTAATCAATATTGTTCTGCTCAGTACAAGGCTTCTCTCCCGCTCTGGCCCCAATCATGTTCTCATTTGCCCTCTGAAAACACAATTTCACCTTCTCGCTATTTGGGCTGTGGCAACCAAGAGAAAAACCAGCAGCATGTCTGTTGAAAATGTTTGTACTTATAGAGTTTCTTCCTTGCATTAAAATTTAAAAAAAAGATGTAATGCAGTCCTGCCAAACAACATTTCAGGATTTTAAAGAAGTGTCCTGTGCAGACCAGGAAGACCTTTCCCCTTTCAATTGTGTGACCTTACAGAAATGGACAGCAATCTTATAAGCAAAGACACTGAATGGTATTTTTTCTGAGCATCACTGAGGCAAGATGCCAGATTTTATGGGCCACTAGACTGATCCAATATAGCAAATCCTGTGTTACACTGTGGATTCTGAGACCAAATTATCAATTAATGTGAGGCATTAAAAAACCCAAATCCCTTTTAGTTCCCTGCAGTCTTTAGTGACAAGATACAATATCTATAGCTCAAATGCTTTGCCAGCATCCCCTGGCAGCAAGGCAGAAGCTCCACTCCTATATTTTTCCAATACATACAAGGAAAAACATATGAGATCAGTGGTTTTTAGAGTCAGATTCGGCTGCCTCTTCATATTTACTTAGATGGAAGAATAAATCATGTTTGGGTTACTCTCTGGGTTAGTTATTTGTTATTGGAATAAATGCATGGTAATAGATCTGACAGAGGAAGATGTTTCTCTTTCAGCTCTGTGTTTGAGGGAGAATTTGCTTTGTTCTGCACTATATTATATTGATGTTTTTTTCCGCTGCTGGATGACTTCATTTGCTCTGCTTCTTTCCATTGTCCATACCTCTGCCACAGCTGGCTTTAGGATACAGCTTTATGCAATAGATCTCTCTTCTCTTTTTCCCTAACTGTAACACTGTAATGCAGAGGCAATTTAAACAACCATCATGAAACAATTTTCTAAGCCTTTCCCCCACCCATTTCCTACCTCAGTTTTTTGGGAAGGGAGGTGAGTCAGTCATTCACAGGGCAATTCCCCAAGCAGAATGAGCTGTCAGCTACATTTAGCAGCTCAATTTTCACCTCTGGTGCGGGTGGGAAGGCGCCCAGGGTGATGACTAGCTGGACACACCCTGAGGCTGTATTTTTGGTATTCCCCGGGCAACCTGAGCTCCTAAGTACCACCATAGCCAGAAGTGTCCTCCTAGACCACCATGCTCACCAACTGCCATTTCATCTTGGGATTTTGTCTCCTTGTTGTCCCGATTGGAACACAAATGCCTTACTAGGAAGTCAGTGGACCTTAGTCTCTTCATTCACTCTTAATTTGCACACTGAGATCCCTACCCCTTTTCCTCCCTCCCATTCCCCAGATCTTTCCTGCTTTGATACACTGGAAAGTGTAGTGCTGTATTTTCTGCTCCATCATTTTGCTTCCCTTGTCCCCTCCTAGGGTTCAGTTTTGTGAGCGCTGGCAGGTTTGCAGGTGATCAGAAGCTGTGGGATGAGGTTTTGTACTTCCTCCCCTCAACCTGCAACAGTATTGATGGGACAAAGACTTTTGGAGAAGCGTAGGATGATGTACCAGGTTCTTCACTGGGGCATCTGGCCAGCAATGCCCTTAACCCTGGCTAATCCAAGCTTGCTTGAGTAAAGACACCAGGCTTGGGTCTTGTTCTGCTGGCAGAGGCAGATGGGTCCCTGCACTGTGCCAATGAGGGCTGGCAATGGCCAAGGAGCAGGATGCTTACCAGCTTTAGATGAACCACTCAAGCCTCCTAAAATTTCTCATGTCGGAGAGGGACGCTGGGTACCCCAAGGGATGTGCCTTCACAATCCAAGGAGAGCTTTCAGGAGTCTAGAGCACCCTGTGACTCTCCCCCAGCACTGGTGCTTACCCCTCACCCGCCCTTTATACTGGTGCAGGTGATGGTGTGGGGTGCAAGATGGCAGAGAGCAGGGCCAGGGGGTCTCACCTGTCCCACATCCTCACAGCAAGGGTTGTGCAGTGTTGGGATGTTGTAGCCAGTGCAAGACATATGGTTCGGTTAAAGACATACCCTTTCCCTTCTTGTCCCCTTGCTTCATCCCCCCCATCCCTCCCTCCCTCTCTCACCCTTCCCTTCTCTTTTGTTTGTCTCCTTCCCTTGTTTTCACCCATTCACTGTCAGGAAGGGCCGCATCCGAAGGGCCAGTTCAGCGCAGCGTGGCAGCGACAGAGACTGGCACCGCCGGCAGCTGCAACAGTGAGTGGATCCCGAACCCTGGGGCAGCTGGAAGCGGGGGACTGGTGCTGCTGGAGCATGAAGTGACGTGTGGGGTTGAGCGGCTTTGGGACTAGGTTGGGTCTAGTGCGTTTGGCAGCAAAGGGGCTCTTGTGTGTGGTGGAAACCACACATGTTTCTACTACAGCAACTCTCTGGGGCTTATCTGTGCGGTGAGATAATATGGGATGAATGCAGAAGTCCTCAGTGCAATCTTCCTCGGTGGGTGTTCAGGCTGTGTCTGCACTAGTGGGCAACATGGGCCGTCCTCTGAAACTAGTGGCAGCAAGCACAGCATGGCTTGTCTCTTTGCAGCTAAACTTCCAAGCAGGGTGTCACCTGCACCAGTTACTGGACCCTGTACTTGACTTGTGTTGTCCTCTTAGTTGTTTGGGAGCTGTCAAATTGGCATGGACTAAAAACACCATTTGAACAGTTGGACCATCACATGCCAGCCCTGATACATTTTCTTTTTTGTCTGCTAGTCTAGACACAGCCTTGGTGTCTGACCGGTTGGGTGCTTGCAGCTGTGATTGGGTGGATGTCAACCATCACTGCCCCCCTGCTTCTCTCATCCCTGACCCAGTGAAGTGGCAGTGAGAGATCAGTGGGTCCGATGCTTGGGCAGTGCAAAGGAGTTTGATGGCTGACGGGAGCCGTGCAAGCCAGCTGAGGGCAGGTCACACCTCTTTTCACCCTGCCCTGCCTCCCACGGAGGTGAGCCATCATCCCCTGGTGCTCACTGCACGCTGGAGCCTCTGTGTGGGGATGCTCAGCCTGATGGGTCCTCAGCTGTTGCAGAGTCCACCGCCAGCAAGCTGCAGGGCTGCTGGAGGTGAGCTGCAGAAGCCTGCGATTGGGGACAGACATCGAACTTGATTGTCCTGTGGGGTTTTGCTGCTGGCACACAATGAAGTGCTCTGTTGATCCAGAAAGTTGGAGGGCCTTTGCTTGAGTCTGTTTAGGAAGCGGATCGAGCCAGTGCACCCAAAGACACTGTCTGTGCAGAGCAGTTATGAATCCTCAGAAGTTAAGGCAGGAAAGTGATGGCTTCCACACTTCTCAGTAGCTTCCCTGTGCCAGCAAGCCCAGAGAGATGGGCATAAATATTTGCAAAGCATCTGTGACTGGGACAAATTACGGGGGTCTAATTACCCAAACCTCCCTGTGGCATTGCTAGGGCAGGTGTGTGCTCCTGGGCAGGCGACAAAGGACCAGCTGTCCCACTGCCCAGCCTCCTCCCAGTGTCACCACCACTCCTGGCGCACCAGCAACGGGGATTAAGCGAATGCCTATGCAGTGTCAGGCAGTTGAGTGGATCCCTCCCAGGATCCGTGCTGGAGAAGGGCCCTGGCAGTTCCTGACTGTTGCCAGGATCACACAAGAGTGTGAGTTTAGATATGGTTGATTTTACAGAGCATATGTCAGCACATAAGAAGATGTGCCACCTAAAGGTGATTTTGTTACATTTATGCCTTTCTGAGCCAAAATTGAATTGTGGGGTGTGGATGGGAATTTAGTTCTAAGCACTGATGTAATTTTGTATCCTCAGACC
This sequence comes from Mesitornis unicolor, assembly GCF_000695765.1. Lineage (NCBI taxonomy): Eukaryota > Metazoa > Chordata > Aves > Mesitornithiformes > Mesitornithidae > Mesitornis > Mesitornis unicolor. Next base: position 57,856 of record NW_010192977.1, on the reverse strand, counting down.
TGAAGGCAGTTTTTAAAAAAATATTCTCCCCTGTGCCCTGACACTATTTTTTTGCCTTTCAATCATGTCCTTATGACAGAACAAATACTGGGGTTGACCTTTGCAGTGTGACATAATAATATGTGACTTCTTTATAGCTCTTTTCATCCAGAATGCTTGGCACACTATGAATCTGGTCCTGCAATCGCTTACCACTGGGCTTAGCACTCCCTGCTCCAAACAATCCCTGGGGAAGCCAGAGGAGCACTCACACACAGAAGTGCTACACCTGGTATAATTTGCAGGATCAGGCCCTGGAGATATGTAAGCACATGTCTGTGAACAGCCCCATTCTGGAGACAGAAAGCCTTGCCCTCTCGTTTATGACTTTTATTCACTATCAGAGTGCCATGCCCAACACTAACATGTCAGCTTCCCCTTGGCTAAAATGTCAAGGCAGGTAATGCTTGAGTCATATTTATAGATATCATCTATAACCCTGTTGCTTTTTATTATTTTTCCCCAGCCCTGAAAGCATGCTAATTAATAAACTCCCTTAACTTATCCTGCACCATTTGATCCTGCAGAAATCACAGCATTTTATCTTATTAGCAAGTAGGAATTAAAGAATTAAAACTACTCAGTGGGGAAAAGGAACGTAACCACTTTCCCTGTGCATCCCTTCTGAAACAAGCTTGCTCTGTGCCCTCAGAAACTCCCAGCTCTGCTCCTTTGGCTTGACAGAGGACAGGAATCCCAGCCCAGTGAATGCTTGGGCTGAAAAAGACTTTCTGCTCTGCTATTCCTGTTTTGAAAGGGAGAGCCCAGGTAGGTGCGTGGAGAAGAAGAGGCCAGCAGGGTGATTGAAACCATGGGCTGGGCTGTAGGTCTCTTCCATGCTACCAATGTCCTCTGTTGCCATAGAAAATTCAATTAGTCCTTCTGTGCCTCAGTTTCCTATTGTTAAAAGGTGATCCCTGCTCATCTTCACTGATTGCAGGGGACACAGTCATTTATGGTGTTGGGAGACAGGTAAGTACATTAGAAATACATGGGAAACTTGTGCGCTGAGACATTTGTGGTACTGGTTCAAGGAGAGTGAATTTTGGAAGTCCTCAGTAGTTGGATAATGCAAAGAAAGAAGCAGATAGGATCGTTGTGCCCACCTCTGCTTGGTATGTTCAGGATGGACAGAACCAGGAGAGAGACCTGCTCTGCCTTCTTGGTTATGGGAAGTGGTTAGATCTGGGGATGGAGACCCACTAACCATCAGCTGGTATCTGTGTGCTTTGCCGTTGTTTGCCATCAGTAAAACATTGCATGCCCCCCCGCCCTTAAAAAACAAATTCATTAGGAGTAGAGAGGGCTGGAAGGGATTCCCTGGATCATCAAATCCAATCCCCTGTTGCATCAATCACATCAGATTTATCCTTTTCATAATCAAGCACCGCTATTAAACATGCTCCTAAGGGAAGACAGTCCCAGAATCTCATTGCTTTAACTCATAGCTGCTTCTGATTTCCAGTCCATGCTTAGTCATGGCCCGTTTGTTAAACAGCAGATACCTGGCACAGAAGCAAGAAATTTAACACAGTTTTCTTAAAATAACCACCCAGAAATCCTATCCACAAAAAAAAAAACTGCTGAAGTTGCAAAATGGAATGTGCAAGGTCAGGCAGTGATAATGGGGAGGCCTGAGCTCACACTTGCCTCTGCCTTGTAGTACAGACTTTGCATAATCACCTGCCACTAATCTCCTGTGACCCAAATGTGCTACAAGGCAAAAGCACTCACAGAACAATGGGACTCCTTTGCTATTCTTCTCTATGGTACTCATTGTGTAACCCTCTGTCTCTTTTGCCAGGTATAACTAACCCTGAGCTAAACGTTTGACTACTTTTCCCTTTCTTGGCAGGCTTTTCCGTGCCATTTATTACTTTACTGTACATTGCCTGCATAGCTTCTTTGAGGAGTCGGTGAGTTGCATTGCCCTGTTTTACAGGTTAGGGACTGAAGCATGGAGCTATCAGCCATATCACCCTGCAAGGGCAACTTTCCTCCTCCGAAATGCCCCTGCTTTATTCCGTGCAGTATTATTCACTCCAAACAATGTGATTGCCACCCAGCCAGAGAAAAGGAACTGGGGTAGCAGCCTGCCTTGTGGCACACAGTGTATGTTGTGTGCCATGGGGGTGATGGGATGCTCTAGACCCATGACTTGCTTGCTTTACAGCCTTCTCCAGTTAGTTAATGAGAGTGCACAATGAATGAGCAGGGGAAGTAGATAGGTGAGTGTGGGCAGAGGTGCAAAACAGCTGTGGTGTCACCCATTGCAGCACCAGTGAGTTGTGACCCAGCCCACAGAGGGCAATGGCACGCAGAGTTGGACACGCTGAGATCGGTTCAGTGCTGCGCAGCACAGCCAGCCAGGGTGGCTAAGGAGGAGCGCTTGCTTGACAAAAACAACTTTGCAACTAGGACGCCAACATCCCATGTTTTCTTATTAAATTTGGCAGGTATTCAAGTGAAACAGGCACGGAGGGGAGGTGTCAGAGCTGATCTCGGTACCAGCGAGTGGGATTTTGACTTTCTATTTCAGTGCTCATGTTTGGAAAAGAAATGCACCCCTCCTCCCTCTTTTTTTTTTAAGCACTATTTAAATGTCATAAGAATCATACAGTGCCCACCTTAATGTTCCTAACAAATTAAAATATTTTATTAGTCTATAATCTGAAAATCATTACTGTGGTTACTATAAAAATCCAAAGGTCTCCAGAGGGAACGATGTCAGTGTGTCTAAAATGTATGCAAATATATTTCATTGCCATAAAGGTAGCAGGGGTCAGACAGGCAGCCCCCAGCCCTGGGGCAACAAGCTGTTAGTGTAGGAGAGAAGGAAGTGCAGCTCACAGCGGGGAGGGAGAAAGCAAAGCGGATCTCTGGGATGGTTTTCCTGGAGTTTTGCAGGGTGGGTGCCTGGGGCTGTGCCTGGCGGGTTTGGATGGTTTCAGAGGAAAGCGTTGGTGCCGTTCCCACGCACCTCCCTCGCAGTGTGGGTAAGGCAGTGTAGGTAAGGAAGCACTGCAGACACTCAGCCCCATTGTGGATGAGCCGCTCTGAACCTCGGGCTCCATCCTGCTAACACCGACAGGGTGGGTGCCTGTTTCCCCCCTCGTGCCCCCTGCCTTCTACTCTGGATGTGTCCTTCTGGATAAGAAATGCCTAACACAGGGCAGGCAGAGAGGCTGGGTGACAAAGTGGCCCCTGCTTTGGTCAGGTGATGCCAGGCACTCCCAGAGCAATGGCTCCTGAGCCAGTCCCTTGTCCTGTGCAGAGCCAGTGGACTCCTGCTGGGTACTCTTCACTGGCTTGGGCAAGTGTCAAGTGGTTCAAAGATTAATTACCATTTAACCGGCTGTATTTCCATCTCTGCACAAGGCTGCAGTGGAAAAGGCAGAAGTACTGGGATAATTTACCCTGGTATTACACAGCAGATTACCCTGTACTTACAAGGTCACCAGTTACCATGTAATTAGACCTCCGACGCAGGGAAATCCGTGATAGCTTTCCAAACCACTCTTCTTGCCTGTGTCAAAGAAGCAGAGGGATGGCAGCAAAGTGCAGGCTGAAGTCTCATTAGGTGCATTTAAAGCTGTTAAATAGTTTAAAATTCAAGCTGTGGGAGGTGCAGTGAGAGGGCAGCAAGGTCACCTGTACCTGTCAGTGAGAGGGAGGAAAAAAAACCCAGAGCAGTTTGTCTAGGAAATGCAGGGGAGCCAAAACAGAAAGGAGGGCTTTGAGGGAGCTACGTGTGCCGGGCGGCTGGGGGCTGAGCAGCAGTGAGGGCTGCGGCTTTTCAAGCTTCATCAGGAAAAGCTTGGCCGATGGTGGACTCTGCTGAGCCATAGAGCTGCTCAGGGAGGAGCCATGGAGCCATGTGGGATGCAGCAGGGATGCCCCATGGGTCAGGATGAGGGGTGGACAGCAGGACACCCTACTCGTGCCTGCTGCCTCCCTGCCTCTTGCTCTGGATTGCCATCCTCCATTTTTCACACACACCCAAATCAAACACCTGCTTGGGGAGCATCTTGAAGAATGAGAAATGCCTTTGATTATCAAGCACAAATTCTGATAGCAGCTCATTGTACCTCTCTGGTGCCTAATAAAGCACTGAGCTGATTCTGATCAATATACAGCAAGTATGGCTGTAAAGTGGGATTGTACCTGCCCCAGGCCACGTTGCATTTTGTCTTTATAAACCTTGTTCTCTTCAAACCAAACACAGTCCCTTATGGGGTGGCAGCTCCCCAAGCTTTCAGTGTGCCAGTGAAACAAATGCTTTTCTGAAGCCATCCATGTAAACAACCCAAGTCAAAAAGCAAAGTGTATGCTTCTACAGCAATCATTATTTTAAATACTCTTTTATTACATAGCCACATGTCTGGGATTCAGCCCCACAAAGAGTATCCATAAGGTTGACAGCTTCTCGAGTGGTGCAGCAGAAACACAGACAGTGTGAAACAATTAATTGCTGAGGATAGAAAAAGCTGGATGTAAAAAGTTGGTCTGAAGAAGGACCAGAGTGGGGAGATGTGCTACCTGATTGCAAATATTTGCAAAGTTATGAGCTTGAAGATTAGAAAATACTGAGAGAAGTATATAGGAGTTAGCATGGGGATAATGTGGTGAGGATGAGGCTGGGGAAAATCAGTGTGGCAAGCCAAAAATTTCCATCATGTAGGCAAGATTTTCTTGGGATTTCCTGAGGGAGGCTGTGGGTTGCGCACTGGGATATTTGGATTGGCAAACATCAGAATCTTAGCCAATCCTTTAGGGTCCTCACTCACAAAGGAAAGAGGGCAGAATGAAATCTAATAGTTTTGGGGTTTTTTTTCAGCTCTACTCTTTGGGCTGTAAAGCTGTTTCATACGCAGACACGCGTGTCATTGCCTGTGCATGCTGCACACACGTACCTAATGCTTTTGGACTAGAGCAGCCTGTCCAGAGACAGAGAAACCAGCCAGGGCTTTAAGCCCAGCAGTGGTAGTCACGTTTCTGCTCGAAGTAAATGCTCCAGCAATGACATAATTGAGGACTGTCCTGTCTGCTCAGCATATGTCTGCAGGGGTCATTCATCCTGTCAGACACTGCAGAGCATTAGTGGTTGCTTTAGACTCGCTTTCTCCTTCCGTCTTTCCTCTTGTGGCTAACCCTAATGGAGCACTGGTGGCTAGGAACTCCTCTAGGAAAGCGCCTGGTTCGGAGAGCTGACCATCTCGAAGCAGTTCCGTATTATGGCAAAAAACAGTCAGATGTGTCCTACCAGGCACTGGGTTTGTGAAATGGTCCCAGTGGGGCTCACTGGGGCTGGCTGCAGGAAGGGGAGCAGAAGGCAACCAGTGCTCTCTGTGATGGCCACTTAGTGCTTGAGGGCTCTAATGGCATCTGGGAACCAGGTTCCTGTGTTTGTGGCTTTGCTTATTTATTTACTTATGCTCCTGGCTAAATAAAGCAAGGAGGAAGAATTTTAACACAGTGGTTAAAATGCATGGGACTCCAGCAACTCTGTCCTGCTCAAGGGCACCTGGAAAACTTGACAAAGAATGGAGGAAACTTGAATGCACAGAAGGTCTCAGGTGGAAAAATTGAGTAGAAGAGCATGCAATGCTTGATTCCTTCAAATTTTCAAATTTAGCTTGTTTTCCAGCAGAATCCTGCAGCCAAAGCCCAGTCTCACCTTCTGCATGTCCCAGCATTTTGACCATCACTGGTTTGTGCTGCTGCTCCTCCCCTATCACAGCTGTGATCAGGTGGGTGCAGTCGCTTTCGTCTCCTATACCTCTCCATTGTTGCCTCTTGTCACCATCTGCAGCTTCTCTTCAGCATGCCACACCACTTTTTGACAGGGGTGCCTTAGGTAGGCATGGGAAGGGCATGTCCATGACCAAATTTAGGTCTCAGGATGTTTAGCCATTAGCATCGTTTACTCAATGTATCTACAGTAGCCTAATTCATGGATGGGGAGTGGATTGGGGGTTGCCTCTGCCATGAAATGCAGCTCTCCATTCAGCAGTGCCAGAGCTGGCACTGCTTTCCCACTGGCACTGATGAGTTTAATCACATCATTAGTAGGTGTGATGCTGCAGCCTCTGATGATGAGCTCTTTATTTTAACACGGCTTTTGTAACATGTTTGTCTGAGGTGCCATCTGTGCCTGCGCTGCCTTCGTTAGGAGAGAAAGTGTATGCATCTTCTGAAGTTGTCCTGTATTTCTGTGATGCTTCCCTGCTGAGAAACCACTGTTCAACTAAAGGGTGAGAACTCGTACCTGAAGGAAAGCACCTTCACCCAAAATGCTTAAACAGGCCAAATAAACCATTAGGAAATGCACCATTGGGAACCGTCCTCAATTGGCCTACAGGAAACTGTCTAGAAGGAACGATCCAGCTATTTTATTACTGAAAGGTTTTCATCTTGGTAAAGCACTAAGGCCCCATCCTCTAATATAAAGCACTATAAGTTTTCAGGAAAGCAAGGAACAGTTTTCTATTTTAAAAAAGACTTTCAATTTTTGTACCTGCATACTGTGATTGCGTAGAAAAGTCTCTAGGTTCACTGCCCAGATTTTAGATATGAAAGATACTATAAAGATTTGTGGATGCAGATCTGAGCATCTAATCGTCCTCCTTAAAAACTCCAACCTCAGCTGCATGTTTCTATAGGTGCCCAACAAGCAGCACACTCACAGAGTTTCACTGCTGCTTAACAAGGTTCACTAATGACAAAACAGTCCAGTTCGCTGTCCAGTTGCACATAAAGGGACTGCTTCTATAGGGAGTTGCTATACCCTGCGTTGTATTAAATTTCTGTCTGTATGCTGCCAGGCCTATGCTCTGTGAATATGACAGTAACAAGAAATAGATTTCCAAACAATCTAGCCTAATAAATTTTGAATATTATTATGATTAATGCAGAGGCAGTTGAAGTGATTATCCAGCATCCAGAAGTTAAGTAATGGAGCCTTATCTAAATCATGGATAGTCGTCAGTCAGGAACGGCTCTGGCTGCAGACAAAGAGCATTATTGGTTATCCAGAGGGAAGTCACTGTCAGGACAGAGGGGCGATGAAAGTGGAGATTATGAGATACCAATCTGAAAGCATTTTTGCATAGAGAGGTCACACACATGCAAGGGCTTTACTGGTCCTATTTCCTAAGCTGCACTTCTCAGGCTGTTTTGAGACTTTGCTTTTGTATCACCAGGTTAAGCTTTATTGGGCAAATCTTTCAACTTTGTGAAGCCAGAAGCTGAGCTTATTTGCATTCTCTGCATTGCCAAAAGAGCAGAGTCCTGATAGGCACGTTTCTTGCATCATGATGGTTTAACTTAGCCTCTATCTGATTAGCTCTTGAGCTATTAAACACTTCTTGTAGTATTACCAGCTCGCTGCAAAATGATAATGCAGATCAGTCATGGACAATTTCTGTTAGTACTTGCAGTCTTTGCAGGCTGCAGATCCCCTTTGAAGTTGGAACTGGCTGACAGCTGTGCTGTTTCATGGGTATAGCATGTCCCTCCTAAAAAAAAGACTGTGGTGTGGTACAAGGGTCTCTAGTCTGGTGGAGATAAGTTGGTAGATCCATATGGTTCCTGACAAACTGACTTTCTAATGGCTGTGGTTTGAATAGGTTTTGTGGCCTTAGTGACAAGGAGAAAGGTGTCTTAGTTGGTAGCTTTTGAACTGCACAGATGTGGTGCCCATGTTGTGGCTGTGGTACAGAAGAGCGTAGAGGTCAGCATCTGCATGCGCCCCTCTGCAGAGCTGCCCAGTGCCAGCCCACAGCCACGCAGTGGGACTCCTGGGAAACCACTGGGTCTCCCATGAGTGAATCCTTCCCTGGTGCTACCACTTTCCTCCACTGCGTGAGATCCTACTGGGGAATCTTCTTGTTCTAGGCCACAGGAAGCTTTCAGTAGGTGGCCCAGGGGATCAGGAGGCTGGAAACCGCTCCTTCACCTGGAAATATTCTAGCAGCAACTCTTAGGACAGGGGTTTAGCACCTACTAGGACCTGGTGGTGGCCTTGCTGACCTCTTTACTGGGTGCTTTGCAAACTACAGGTGCTCTGCTCCCATGTACCCCCAGCTGAATGAGGCACAGCTAGGGTTTCTCACAGTTTATGTCCCAGTGTTGGAGATCTTGACTCTGGGAGCATTTACTATATTAAAATGAGAAATTGGCCTTTGTTCCTTTGCAGGCTGGTTGTGCAGCTCTTTCCTAGCTGTGGGTGCTGCTGCTTTGAGTTCTGGGAAGAAAAGGGGAGGGGTGAGCTGTGGTAAGGAGCACACCAAATAGATTATTGGCAAACATAATTAAAAATATATGTGCGATTACTCCTCTGTTTCCCTTTTCTTAACCATCCTCTCTGCATTACCTCTGGCATTTTTAGATGGCAGATAATATAACTGAGAGGGCTCTTGGGTACAGGCAGCTCTTAGAGCAGCAGTGATTTATCTCAGGCCGTTTTGAGGTAGCAGAATTTACCTCTAGCTACAGCCACCCCTCCGTGTCTGCCCCCCCTCATTTGCATAAGTAATTGGCAGCTTGTTAATGGCTCATTAGGAATGCTGAAAACCGTGGGATTGAAACACACTCAGTGGAGCAGAGTTGAGGGAAAGGGGGAGAAAGGCCGCTGTCCCTGCTTGCAAATTACAGCGCTTGATTCAACGTGATTCAGAATTACAGGTCATAAAGCAACTAGATTGCTAAATGAAGTAAGGAAAAACAATGTCAATGGCAGGCTTTATTTTTAGGCTCATGTTTAAACACAGTGTGTGCATCTGGGGGGGAACAAACAGTCCCTTGCCAAACTGTCCTACTGACAGCAGGAAGGTCTCCCCCCTTCTCAGTTTCACATTAACCCTGCCTGGTCAGTCTTTCCTGCTCCTGAGCAAGTCCATCTGGCTCCTTACATCACCTGGCTCCTTACATCACCTCACAACAGGAACATTTGGTTCCTTTCTCCGTGCTCTGGGTAAGTCCAACCCTCTCCCCTCTGGCAGCAGGTGGACCTGCATCTCCCTTGCTTTGGGCAAGGCTGAGACACCCGGTGCAGCTCCATGCAAGGAGGAGAAAGTGCTACAGGTAGCTTTGTGTGTTTTCTAAATCTCCAAAACCCCTCTGTGATCACTTGCAAACTGCTGTGAGATGTCGTCGGTCACTGGCTTGCAGGTCCCCTGCGGCACTGCCAGAGCCTGCAGGGGAGTAGATGGTTGGGTGCAGAGTGAGGATTAGGAGAGGATGGGATTTGCCATTCCCAGAACATGGAGCAGATACGTGCAGAAGGTTGCATGGCAAAAACCCAGTAAGTCAAGTGAGTCAAAACGTTTGTTGGAAGCTTTTTGTTGTGTGTTGACTGGTTTAAACTCACATTCAGCCCTGGCTGTGACAGCAGGGACAGCAAAGGCCTGAAGGCAAGGGGAGGGCTATGCTAAGAGTTTGCAGCGATGCTTTTGAATCCCTTAGAAGGGGCTCAGCCTGCGGGCTGGGACAACCGTAGCATGGTGCCCTTCAGTCAGAAGAACACCTTGGGGATTTTCTGAGGCCAATTCTGTCAATGGTGCAGTCTCAGATACAGCTAGCACCTTTCTTTACAGATAAGCTGAAAGGAAATGACAAATAAAATACTTGTGAATCCCATCAAAACTTGCAGTTAAATTCAGCTACCTCTGATGTAAACTACTTGGGTACTTAAGAGCATAGTAAGGTGACAGTTAAAACTATGAAATGCGGGACAGCTAATGTTCAGCAAAGCTAGGCTAGTCTGGCATGTCAGAGTTAATCCCTCTGCTGTTCAAATGGTGCCCAGGAATTTGTCAGGACTCACACAGGCAAAACACTGGCACATCTGATAGAGAAACATCTCCCAGTGCTGCTGGGTGCAGCGCAGGGCAGGGAAGGAGCGTCTGTTCCTGGATCCCCAGCCATGAGCACGTACTGCCCTTCGCCTTGCCCCTGAGAAGCCACCTTCTTCTACCTCAACCTCATCTGACAGACATCGACTCACACAGGCGTGTTTTACAGCAGGTTTTTTTGTTGTTTGTTTTAGTCCAGAAGCTCAACTTAGCCAAACAGAGAAGCTTTTCCTGCTTCTTGCTTGCATTGTCTTTTTTTCGTCCTTGTGTTCTCTCAGGTGTCCCAGCCACCTGTGGCTTCTATTCATACAAGGCCATCCAGAAGTGCTGAATAACACATCCTTGCCCGCAGCAGAAATTAATGGGTCTTGATAGGAACTCAAGGTTCAGAGCTAAGTGTCTTCCCATGATCACCCAGCTCTTAGAGCTGAGGTCTAAAGGACATCTGTTCTGGTGCAGCCCAGCCTGGGATGACAGCCAGGGCTGCAATTAAAGAAGATCCCAGGTCATCCCCACCTACAGGAGCAGGAACAGACAGCAATCGGAGAATGTGTGTCTTATCACTAGGTCAAGTGGATTGAGTGTTAAATGAATTTTCCTGGAGAGAAATGGTGCCAAGGTCTCCACTACTGCTACGTGATTCTGTACAAACTCCAGTTTTTTGAACAAAAAAGAGGAGTTCGAATAATGCTGCACCACATGAAGACACCTATGTTTGTTCTTGTGCCTTTCCTAAGGCAGAAGCAGAAGCAGAGCCTCCCTGAAGTATGTTGGGAACAGAAAGAAAGCTGTCAAATTACCTTGGAAAAAAAATGTCAAGTAACTAAGAAAAACAAAAGCACTGATTTATTTATTTTTTTTTATTTCAAACTTGGGAAACAAACTGCACAAAAAGGAAAATAAAACACAGCCTTAGAGTATGCCAGAGACCAAAGTTCGTCCTTAGCTGAGATAGATGAAGCAACATTCAGCTGTGAGCACTGAAGGGATGGCTCAGCAGCTCCCCTCTGAACGCTGCTTCAGGCTGCAGCCTTGGAGCTAGTGAGAGGGAAAGCAGGGCTGCCCACCACGAGCTGCCTTTAGTGTGTCAGTATCTGGATTTGCACCAGTCCAACATTCTCATGAGGTTTTTTTTCAGCCCTGCTCTGGTTTTGCTCTTCATGGTAGCTCTGTTAGTGGCCAAAACTGTGGCTATACTGTGCAGTTGTCACTGAACACTGCTGTTGCACTACCTGCTGCTGCACTGTTGAAGTCATTTGGGATAACGTGTCATCTTTCCCTTCCTAATCAGCTGGATGTCATTCAGAAAGCTGGGACAAGGAGAATTTTCTCCCCAGACACCAGATTTCCTTGCTAGCAGACAAACCTCAAGCCTTATAATACTACTTGTACATAGCATTTATATAGTTTTACATAGTCAAAGTGCTGTACTAGCATTAAGTAATTATCTCTCTCCCTAATGGCCATTAACGCTGGCCTTTCACTAACCTCCCCCAGCTCCCTGAGGTTCATATCTAATACAGCAATAAGTTGCTCAAAAGGAGTGACTGGTTATCTTGCAAGTCTATGGGCTTGGATGTGTAATGAGGCTTCAGAGCAGAGGCCAGGTGCCCTGGAGTATCCGAAACATGTGGCTGTAGACCCAGTCATGCACTTGGGAGTATCTGTTAGAAAGGGATGGAAACGAGTAGGTGATACTGTGATCTTGAAATGGAGATGGAAGAAGTAAACTTTGGCCGCTCAAAGGATATGCACTGATTGCTCTGTTTATTACCAGGATAGTACTGCAAACCGAAAGAGCAAAGCCATGGGAATAACATGTCAGTGTGGGCACAGGGAGTTGATGTAGGGAGAGAAAGTTAGAGAGCTAAAAATGTCAAGAAAAGCCAGACAGCCATGGCAATGGGATAAAGAGGCCAGTCTGCACGTCTGTGAAGCATTAAAATAACAAGGAGAAAGGGCGAGCTTGGCAGCATCATAGGATTTAAAGGGAGGAACAGAAGAGGATTTTCTTGCCTTATTTGCTTGAAAGCAAATCCCTCTTCCAGGTTGTGGAGATGTTGCAATGCCACTGCTTGAGGCCGTTTCACCCTTAAGGGCCTTTGGAAGGTGAACCTGCATGATGGCTGGGCTCCACCGTCCCTGGCTTCCAAGGGGAATGGAGGAAGGTGTGAGGAGGAAGATGGCATGACTGTTTTGGAAAAAACTCAGAAGTATCATGCTTCTGACAAGCATCAGTCCTGCATGGTCACTTATTTCTGAAACCTGACGGACCGCACTCAGAGCAAACAGGGGCTTGACGGAAGCAAACTTCCAGCTTCTCTCTAAAGGCACAGTAACAATTCTTTCCAAAGCCAAGGACATGCCATGTAAACTGGCTTTGCAAAAGACAAAACCAGCATCCTTTTTTTTCTGGCCTGAATTAATAGCATCATTTTGCTTTTATGCTGTTGGCAATGACCAGTCCTGTGAAAGAAGTATGCCATGTGCAAATCTACAGTGGCATAATACAGATCACAGCCACTATGTGTTATGCAAAGGATTGCTGTCACTTTAGACACACTCTGCTTCCTATAGCATCAGTTGCACAATCCCTCTGCTCAGCTCTAAATCATTTTACCACATCAGCAAATAACAGGGTATGGCTGACTGCAGACCAGGAAGACTCGGCTTAGTGTTCACGTAACTATACAGCTTCAGAGCAAGGCCTTTCCCTGCCTTCCTGCATCTGTTTTCTCATCTGTGAAAAGGGAATTTTAATCCTAATCAGTTTGCGAGGGGAGCAGTAAGGGATAGTTAAAGGCAGTGCTTTAAAATGTAATAGTCAGCCTTATGTGCTAGGCTAGACATTGGAGTGGTTTTATGGTACAGTTCAATTGATGACTGTAGTGCTTAGAGTTAGCTAGCAGGTGTAAGGCTTAACATTTGCTCTCAAAAATGTGGAACCTTGTTTGAGATGCAAAGAATACCTCTGCAAAGAATACCTTCTTATCTGCGAACATAGCTGAGCCGTATTTTAGGATCCACACATTTCTGGGCATTGCTTGGGTTTTTTTATCCCCACGCCCCCCAATAAAAATTATTAATTATTTCCAGATTAATTTATAGTAAAAGATATGTCTCATGTGATGTACAGGGATGAGACAAATGCTTTGGCAGCCCCTGGACTCTACCATATGAGCTAAGTCAAGGCTGCATCGTCACATCCTTGGGACAACTGATGCCTTTATCTGTCACTTGACTGGCAGTTCTTCACCGGGGTCTGACACCAAAGACCTCGACTTTATTTTAGCTTAATTTAACTGAGATGAGACTACTGGCTTCCCTGCTCTGCTTTCAGGGCCAGATTCTCAAGTGGTTTCAATCAAGGCAGTGAAAATCAAGGTGTACTGCTGTGATACTGTTTGTGTGAGCTGAGGACCTGGTTCATAGCTTCTGAACTGCCATGAGACCTGTACAAAAGGGAGTTAGGTGTTCTCGATACATTACTACCTATAATCCCAAATGATCCTGCAAGATTCAGGATATTGCAAATGTAGAGAGCTTTGCAATATGTAATAATTTTGAGATTGCTGGAAAACTGAAGAGTTAGTGCTACTTAAAGGAGAACAAAATAAGCATTAGCACAAAACAGTTTTTGCAACAATCAAGTTTGATGGATGTCCTGCTCTGTTGATAACATTTCCTCAGAGCCCTTCACAAGAACAAGCAACTTGTAAATGCTGGGAATGCAGGAAAAAGCTAAAATTGCAGTCAGGTTTTCAAAGAAACAAAGAAAAGCATATTTCCATTTCCATTACGGGAGAACATTCTTGGGAGTTCAGAGCAGCAAGCTGAGCAGACGCCAGCCAAGCCGTCTCTGAACAGGAGGTGCAGAGCTGCAATGAGCTTTTTATCTTCACGCGTCGCAGTTCTGAGCATCTCCGCACTTAGGAAAGAAAGGTGTTCCTAAGACTTTTAAAACTTCTCTTTTTTGAGGGAGGGCCTATTTCAGAGTTAGAAAAAGAGCTGGTCTGCAAATCTCTGTGTACAACATTGCAAGCCCGAGTCCTAATTTTGTCACTCCCCAGATAAGTCTGACTGGCACCCTCTTTGCAGAAAGCCTGCTAAGCATCGGATCCATTTCACCTACTCCAGCACACCTCCACAGCACTGTCCCTCCTGCTTCCAAGCACTGCCATGGGTCTCTGTACTGACCCTTCCCCACGCCAGATCTGCTTTAATCAGACAAAGAAACCTGTGGCAGCTTGGGAAAACTGGCAGCTTGGAGGAGAGCTTTTGTTTGTACAACAAATGTTTTCATCCAAACAAGCGCAACAATCTCATTATTTTGAATAGCCACACAAATGCTGGAAACCTAGATACCAGATACCTTCTCCCCTGATCCTTCACAGCACCAGAGAGATTTCTGCTTGTTTGATGCCATTGCAGTGCTACAGAGTTATTAGCACTTGCTTTTTTGGTGTCCGTAACAAGACGAGCAGCCTTCCAAGCAGAGCCACAAAAGCATTCTTTCTTGTCACCACAAAAACCCTGGACACTTTATCCTCGGCAGAAACGAGTGCTGGAGACTTCCAGCCATTCTGCTCCCAGCACCGACTGGTCTTACCAATTAGCTGTTTCCCCACAGATGGTGCTTCTTATCTAGAAGGACAGAACAGAGAAAAACTTGTCCTGCTCAGAGACCCTTGTTTAGAAATCTCTAGTGAATCTGAAGGTAAATCCATCTGCTTTCAAACTGTTTGCATGTATCTACCTGCTGGGTTCATGTTCCTTAGAGAAGCGTTGACCCTGACTGAGAAAGTGCCTTTGCCTGGCTTGCCGTACCCCACTGGGACATTGCTCATGGACTCTTCCATTTCCAGACTCTTCAAGGGGACTGGCTTTCCTGCCTCCATTAAATGCTGGGCATATCCCCGCCTGTATGAGCCTGTTCTTTACAAACAGACCGCCTTTTTGCAGTGCGGTCCTGCAGTCATTTACATATTCAAAGCACTCTTTGAAAAGGCCTGTAGCACAGTTTTATGAGCGCAAAAAAATCTTTCATGCAATTAGGTGATGTGCAGATGTCTGTGCACAGCTTTTGGGAAAAAAAAAGGCCTTACTGAGGAGTGACAAACCTCACGCTGTATTTCTGGTGGGTGCCTCAGAGCACTGAGTCCTGGCAAAACTCAGTGCAGTACCTTGCTGAACACTGTTTCTTGCCCTGCGTCTTGGTTCATCAGTCTGTAGGGTTGGAGTATGCTCTTGGCATTTTGTCATTTGGTTTCTTTACAAGCCCATTTTGGGAGGAGAGGACATCATTTATCTTGATAGATTGTGCTCCCTATCCATCATGTTAACCAGGTGGGATTGGCGGGTAAGCCCATGGGCGGTTGCGGAGGCAGTAGCCAGCCCAGCTTTTTTGAACAGCTCCTTGTTGATGGAGCTCACAGGGAGGCCCTGAGTTTGTCCACATCATGCCAGGGCTGACCCCTTCCTCAGGGCTCTTATCGCTCAGATTTCCTCATGTCTTTGCCTCCGTCCAGGTTGGAGGACACACCATGCTGCCTATCCGCTGGATGCCTCCGGAGAGCATCATGTACAGGAAGTTCACAACAGAGAGCGACGTCTGGAGCTTCGGGGTGATCCTGTGGGAGATCTTCACATATGGGAAGCAGCCCTGGTTCCAGCTCTCAAACACAGAGGTACAACAGTGCTGAGACACCTCAGCTGGAAACTGTACTTTTTATCATTTCTCCTTTCCAGCTTACTTGCAAAGCAGCTTGTGCATAGGTGATCCTCTCCTTGGCACTCTCATGGCTTCACCATGGCAGAAGTGTCATTATCTCCATTTAAGAGGTGGGAAAACTGAGGCATGCAGGAACCAAAGGGCTGTGCCAAAGCCACGTACTGGTCTCTCCCTTCCTAGTTCCTGGCGTATCTTCCACTTAGCCAAATCTGATAAACACTTGAGGTGGTGCCAAAACTAGGGATACCCAAATTACTCCTGGGATTTAAGTTATTGTCATGCCCTGCATTTTCTCTGTTCTCTTTCTCCTTACATTATAGCTCAGCATCTTACTGCAGAGTCTCTAGTTTTTGAGAAAGAGCTTGAAGGCTGTTATATAGCCTGTGGCACATTTCTGTGGGGCTTTTTCCCATAGGGATATCTAATACATGGTTTGCCCTGGTTCGTTGAGGGTGTGACCCAAGAAGCTGATTATTTCTTTGAATAGCAAAAGTTGCAGCCCATCAGTACAGGGCTGTACTGTAAAAATGTTGAGGAAAGGCTGGCTGGGATTAGCAGGGTGTCAGAGCTGAGTTTTGAGGCACATCAGCAGAAATGCATTGGAAGGTTTTTGCTCAGAATAGCAGGGGGTATTATAGAAGAGGCACAAGATGCATTGACATAGCAGTGTGTGGGAACCTTGCGCATTTTTATCCTACTGTGTATCTAAT
This sequence comes from Mesitornis unicolor, assembly GCF_000695765.1. Taxonomy (NCBI): domain Eukaryota; kingdom Metazoa; phylum Chordata; class Aves; order Mesitornithiformes; family Mesitornithidae; genus Mesitornis; species Mesitornis unicolor. Next base: position 41,522 of record NW_010192977.1, on the reverse strand, counting down.
GGATTTCAGAAATTTCACCTTTTGTAATGAGAAATGTGCATTTTCTGCTTTCTGGATACAGATCCCTTAATTAAGTGAGCTGCAGAGATGGCAAATCCAAGGTGTTGCTTTACAGCTCTAATACTTGCCCATTCGTGTGCTCAATGGGGCCTGACTGTATATCCCAAAGTAGCACACGCAAACATTTTAGAGGCACAAACAATGGAATAGACAGCGACAGAAGTTATTTGTCACGCTATTTAATGAGCTGCTCTTGCATTTCCCTGTGAGGATAAATACAAACACGCACAAATGAGCACATGTAGCTTGTACGTAAGTGATAGGCACGCTGGAATATGACAGCTCAGCTCTCCCACTGCTTTCTGCCTCAGTTTCCTTTGCAGGGCAGCAGGACTGGGAAGAGCCACCCCTCACCCTGAGGGAGGAGGGTGGGTTAAAATCTGCACAAATACAGCTGGATTGGCTTTGTTGTCATCCCTGGAAAAATCTTGTCCTTCCCTTTCCTCCTGTTGTATCCGCTTCTTTCTGAAAGATGAGGACTCCTGCCCCAGAACACATTAACCTGGTGGGAGGGAGCCACATTATTTCTCATCTGGCTCCATTTTCCACAGTTTGTGGTAGCACCTGGGTGGTTGCAGGGGACTGAGACCTCCTCCAGGCCCTGGATGGAGAGACATCAAAGCAACTCTCAGCAGCAGAGCCCCATGGAGAGGCGAATTAACTGAGTCTGTGACAGGCTCTGGGTTGCCAGTCAGCAGGCATAGGGAATACCAAGGCTGGGATACATCGCATGGCCTATTGCCCCCTGAGCATTTTTAGCAGATGTGTTCAAGGCTGGAAGAGACCTTGCCTGAGCAGAGGGGTGAAAGAGGGCACCACGTCATCCCAAAGCCTCAGCCAGTCCATTAACTTCTACCTATGCCCTTCCTTTGCCCTGGAGAGAAAGGGCCCACCACAGGGCTCCTGTGCGTGTCCATGATGTCCTGTCAGAAACCGTAACTCATCTCCTCCCAGCAGCTTTATAGCGATGCAGGCTTCTCTGCATGCTGCATCGTCACCCAGCTTTCAGCAAGTCCTAATCTCTCCCCTCTGTATTTATATGCAAACAGCAAAGCGATAAGTATCGGTTGAGCTGTGCGGTGGGCTCATTACTATTCATAAATGATAAATTTCAAACACCCCTTGCTGGGTGGCTTCCTTCCGCACACTGCTTGGGATCTGTGGTTATCTGCAGAGCGTGGCAGGTCACTCGCATGCTGCGATACTGGGACTCATCAACTCCAGCCACGGAGGCCAGACGGTAATAGCAGCTCTCTGACAAATCATACCTCCCTTCCCTTTGCATCCAGTCCTCTGGCGAACAAAATACAAACAGACACTTAGGGGAGTCCTTTTCCAATGGCATCCCTCTGAAGAGACTTTAATGCTATCCAAGAGCTCACATTTCTCTCATTAGCAGCACTGACCTGACCCAGAACAGTGTTAGCGCTGCTTTTTTTTTTTTTTTCCTCTGTCACAGATGTGATTTGAGATGAAATTTCATTCTTTCACCTGCTTTTCTATGTCAACACAAGGCAAAGCTTTCCTTGGAGATGGAGGTAGGAAAAGATGATCTGAACTCTCTTGTAGAGCCCTCCTGGGCTTTTCAATGGGAAGGACTCTGGATTTTCAGGGAAGAAAAATGTAATTTCAGCCATGCAAAATGTTAGTTTAGTTTGGGAATTTTAAGGCTATTTTTCTTTCTTCAACTAGCAGGAAAAACCAACATCATAAATTAAATTTTCATTTCATTTGCTAGTGACCTCCTGTTTGGAGAGTACATTGAGGTAAGTAGGTGTCAGATCGGGAAGGTTTCTGGGAACTGCAAGACTGCAGCTGGAGACAAACTTTTCACTGTAAAATTATCATTAATAACACACAAACAGGTGAACACTGAGAATCTGCAGACCTCTTGGCTTCTCAATGCTCCCATGCACTAAACAGCACCACATCAGCCAAGAAGTAGCTGGGACAGGACTTCCTTCAGGAACTGCCTGACTGGTGTCCGACGTCTCCTTTCTTTCTTTCTTTCAGGTCATTGAGTGCATTACCCAAGGCCGAGTTTTGGAAAGGCCTCGAGTGTGCCCCAAGGAGGTTTACGACATCATGTTGGGCTGCTGGCAGAGAGAACCTCAGCAACGGCTCAACATCAAGGAGATCTACAAGATCCTTCATGCTCTGGGCAAGGCCACACCAATCTACCTGGACATCCTTGGCTAGCAGTGGCCACTTGTCAAACATCCCTGCTCCTTCCTTCCGTCCTTCCTTCCCTCTCCCTCTCCCAAGTCCTTTGTCCCTCAGCTCCCAAGCAAACATCTTCATATAAACTCAAGTGCCTGCTACACATACAACACTGAAAAAACAAAACAAAACAAAAAGCAAACCAACAAAAATCCCACAAAACAACAACCTGTAAGGCAGTTTGGCTTATATATATTTATAGATATCTCTATATATATAACTTCCACACCAATACAGAAAGAAGCTGCTGTTACAGAAAATTATAAGACTTAAAAAAAAAAAAAAGAAAAAAGGGATAAAAAAGTACTTTAAAAGATATATATAATTAAAAAAAAGAAAGAAAGAAAGGAGAGGTATCTTTCCCCCGGGCAATGAAGCAGTGAATTGTAACCCTACTGTGAGTATGGTTTGGGCTGCTGGGCAAAGCTCTGGACTGGCTAGGGCAGCAATGCCAGTAGAAGCCCTGGGAAGAAAGTCTTGCCCTGGTTGTATGATATGCACTGAATGTGTGAAATCAGTCCTCCCTTTTCGTCCTTGCCACCCTCCCTGCTTCCCAGCCCACAGGTGATGGGCGCAAAGCCAGGGCAGTGCCCCTGGATGAACTCTCTTTTACCAACCCCTTCCCTCCCTCCTTCTTGGTCCTTCCCCATCCCCTCTCTGCCTTCCTGCCTTTTTTCCTCCCTCCAACATTTCAGGACAATTTTTCTAATTTGCTGATTCTTAAATGTATAGACTCAAGGCTTTCGAACACACAGTCAAAGGATTGTGGCACCTACGGGTAAAACACACACCAGGACCCAGCCGTCCTCCTGCAGACGGCAAGCTGTCCGGACCCACACCTCCCTCCTGCCCCGTGCCGGGGCTGGGAGAGCAGCGGGACTGAAGCAGCTGCACAAGGGAGTCGAGGGAGGGTCCTGGAGACCCATTCCTGCATCACCCCAACCCATTTCAGTGTGCAAGACGGTAGTGCCGCTTACCCAGGGCACCAAGCACACGTCGCGACTTTGGGAGGAACAATCCCCCACATCCCCACCCCTCCTTTTTCTCCCCACTTTTCATGTTTTCTAGCAGCCACGGGGTTGTTCCCCCTCCCTCAGCGGTCTGCATCAGGGCCAAATTGGTCCCTAGTGTAAACCTGGAGCAGGCAGGGTTGGATCCCTGCTCCCTGCATGGGAGAAAGGCTGCAGCACACAGACAGCCGGGAGAGTGCCTGCATCCCGCCTGGGCACGCCTGTGCGGTCAGCACATCCCAGCACTCTTCCTCCCTATCCCCTTCCCTTCCCCACCCCTGCCCCATGCCTCAGTCCAAGCCTCAGGCACAAGCCAGAGGGCACCAGGGAGGGGGACGAGGCTTGTGAGATGGCTGGGAACCTACCAACACCTGCCTGCAGCCCCCTTGCCATTCTCCTCACGTCCCCATCCCCTGAAAGGATTGATGCATCTGCCTTTGAGCTGTTGTGAAATGCAGAGGCTGAAGAATAGCTCCACAGGCAGCCCTGGGAGGAGGGGGGGAAGGAGGGGAAGGTGCCTTCAGGAGCAGACGGCTCAGCGGATGGCCGCAGCGGCCAGCCTTGCATCTCAATGAGGATAAAGGCCTGACAGGCAGCGACAGGGGGTGGTGGGGACAGCGAGGGAGAGACAGAAGCATCCTCCCTATAGCTCTCTCCCTCAAACGGGAAATAATCCTGCCCTGGGGAAAGACTGAGTCAGACGCTGAATCCTGTCCATCCAGACTGGGCTGAGAATATAAAACCTTTCTGGGTTGGGTGTTTTCCTGTGGCGAATTGAGGATGAGGGGGACCTCAACTTGGCAACTGCTCTCAGGAGGCAGGGAGTGGACACCACAGGCATTATCAAGGCAATTTTGAGAAGGCAAAAACTGTTAGCACAAAAATAGCCTGCTTGGATGTGGCGTTTGCCTGGAAGGGAATGCAAATGGGGGAAGAGAAGATGGAGAAGGGATGGTAGCTTCTTCCCCATGGCCAGACTAGTCCCCACGGCCAGGATGCAAGGGGAGATGGGTGAATCTGAGACCTGGTTATAGCCAGCTACTGAAAGAGGAAGATTTTGCATCCTCTCCTCATCCCCCTTGTCTCTTGCCAATCTCTACCTCCCACCCATGGCTCTGGCATGACTTGGCTTATGTTTTCAGACAGAGGCAAGGGACGCTGCTACCAGGAAGTTTGTGGTGACAGCAGTGGCTGTGAGATTATTCTGTGCTTGTGTAAAGAGCAGTGCAAGCTTGGGGTGGGAGATGATGGGTGGCAGCAATCGTCTGGGAATAAGGATGTAACCTTCCTCTGCATGTTAGAGAGATCTGGGCTTGTGGGACAAGCTGGTGCCAATGGAGGCTGGATGGACTGCCACTGAATGGGCATCAGCAGCTCACAGCATGGACACCAAAGATGGCATGGTCAGGGACGATGCACCAGGTGTCTGCACACAGGAACAGTGTACCGTGACACCCCTCAATCTTGCTCCTCTGGACATCTAGTTTTCTTTACCTGCCTACTTAGGTTCACCTTTGAAAGTGAAAAAGATGGGTTGAAGTGTTGCTAGCACTTGCTGGCCTGGCTCCCTTTGTGTGCAGGCTGCTTTGGCTTTGACTCTGTACAAGGGGAGAAAAAGTGGTGGCTATTAATAGCCAGAATAGTTAATTTCAAACAAAAAAAATCCCATCCCTGGGGCTACCAGTCTCTTACCCCAAATGGCTTCTTGCTCTTGTGGCTCCCAGGTACTGTGCCAGACTGTGCAAGACCACTATTTTATCCACCCCTGTCTCGCTCTCATGCTCTCGTTTCTCTTTTGGCCAATGTCATGAGCCTTTACACTATCAAATCATTTACCGACACTGCGTTCTCATGTTTGAGGAGATACCCATGTCACCATTCTACACAGCAGTTACATCCTCCTTTCCTTCCTTCTTTCCTCCTCCCCAGCACCACTGCCCTGCCCCTTTTGCCACCTCTTTTTATGATCACAACAGCAGGGCGAGCTCAGGAGCTAAGGATGACACCAAGCCTTGGTGCTGCATGGTTAGGAATAAGTGGTCTATGAGAGGCAAGGAAGTGGTTCTCCAGAAGATGTGAAGCGGCTGACACCAAGGTTCAGGCTATCTGACTGCTTTACTGTTAGCCCCACCAGGTGCAGTGGCTGCCTCGGAAAAAGGTCCTTTTGTCAAAGTTAATTGTGAACAATTGCTCAGAAGAGCAGGATAAGCTGCAGGTCTGCAGTGTGACATCTCCTTGGCTGCTGCTGCTTTATGCCCTTTGGCCTGTTGGTGCTGGATGGAGGTTTGCTGGGGGGGAGGGGGCGGTTGTTTTCTGTTTGAAAACATGATGGAATTGCTGCATCCCTTTTTGGCATAACAGTTTTGGAGGGGAAGAGGGGAAACAGCTGCACTGAGTTCCTAATGAACACCCTGAGACCTCATTTCCAGAAGCACCTTCCCTGGGCCAGAAGTGGAGCTGCCCATCAGCATGGGTGATTGGTGCACTTCCCTGTAGGATGATGGGTTCTGGGGTAGCCCCACTGTGTGCGAGGGGAGGAAGAAGAGCAGACATGGGAAGAAACTCATGGAGTGTCATAAATCTGAGTGTGAGGACTTTTTGGAGACAAACAGAAGTTCATGCTCCTTCTACATTTCCAGGAAAGAGACTTCCCACTGTCCTGCCTCTAC
>NW_010192977.1:19484-35532 GCF_000695765.1 Mesitornis unicolor | reverse complement strand
TTCCTGCTGCCTGGTAACACCAACAGGTCTCACCCAGCTCTAGGGCAAGCCAGGAATAATTCCCAGCATGTCCAGGCAGATGTTGCCACCACCCAGCCTCCTCCATCAGCACTCAAGGGACTTGAGAAAGGGAGCTGGGAGGAATGCCAGTACAAGCATTGCTGGGAAGGGGGTCTTCCCTGGCCCAGCTGCATCCTGCTCTGTAAAAATTGAAATTGCTAGCACCAACTCAGTCACCCAAAAGTGTCATTGAAATTATGGAGGTGAAGGCTCTAATTTTGTGCATGATAGAGATGGCAATCACATGCCAGGAGTTCAAACTGTGGGCAGTAACTGTGGCTCCAGCCTTAGGGGCTCACCGGTGACCTATCTTGTCTTCTCCAGCTCTTACTTCTCCTTCCATCCCCACTCTGTCTGGTTGCAAGATGAAAGCTGAAATGTAGCTAAAGGAAGCCACGCAATGATCTGCCAGACTGAAAGTCCATCCTGTCTCCCACAAAGCTTGCCCATCTGGTCTTTTAAAATGTCCCTCGATGCATATATTTTGGAGAAATACATAGATAAATATATATATTTCCAACACATATATATATATGTATATATTGGAAAAACAGCCTGGACTGCCTCATTTCAGGCCTGTCCTTGGGTCCACAGGGTGTTCAATTTTGGACAGGTGACTCTGGGAACATGTGCTGCACAGACACAAGTGAAAAGTCTGGGATGTCTTTAGAGAGGCTGCTTGCTGGACAGACGTTGCTAGCTTTGAGTTGTCTGCTTGTCCCCAGGAGTGGGTGGAACAAGGTGAGAAAGTATGTGGGGAAATAAAAAGGCCAAGGAAAGGGGAAGGCTGATTTTAGGAGGCGAGTGAGTGTCTTGGTTTGGGAAATCGAGACTGGTTTTGGGAGTATGGCATAGAATTTGAAGTAGCGCAGTGGATACAAGCAAAACCAAAAGAAAATGGCAACATAATGGACCTCCAGGAAAAGTTAGCTAGAATGCTGGGCAAATACTAGTTTAAGAAGGAGACTAACCAAAAAAAGCAAGGGACCATTTATCCAGGCAGAAATCAAGATCACCAGGGTGTGTGCTCTTTTGAGTTTTGTTTTGTTTTGTGGTTTTTTTCATAAGAAAATGCAACTAAAGGCCTGAAAAAGTTAAGGAGTTCTTTTAGGGTCACAGAGAGAAGTATAAAACTACATGAGCCATTTCCTTTCATGTGAAAGGCTTTTATTTCTCAGAACTCAAATGTGTGAGTTTCCCTGAGCTCAGGATATGGGTTGCAGAATGCAGACCTGGGACACCACAAGCCCATGAAACCAGAAGTAGCTCTGCACACTTGATCAGGAGGCATTCACTTGCCAGTCTGCGTGGAGACAGTATTTTGTTCAGCAATGTCATCTTAAGAAGTTTTTTTTAAATCTTTCTCATTTTTCCTCCCCCAGAGAGTGTCTGCATCCTTTGCTCAACTGTGACTCCCAATGGTTAATGAAAAGGTAATGCAAGTAACTTTGTGGTGCATCATGTGTCCATTTTTGTTTCCTGATCTGGCTAGGAATCAGCTGAACCACTGCAGCCATGGCTCATATCCCATGTTTTTGTCACAGCTGTAGGTGTGTTCTCTGGTCGTAAGGCAATGGTGAGGAAAAGCAAGCTGAATAAATGGGATCCCAGCTGTGACACCATGCTGTAGTGGCTCCTCTGATAGCTGGAAGGCTATGGGCATCAGCAGGGCTCCTCTGCTATGAGACTCAGCAGGCACAGGCATGCTTTGACACAACCCAAAAGGCTTATTCTCCATTCAGATGCAGTGGCTCTCTGATGGATGGTAGGGTCATGGAGCATTAAAATTACAGGGCTGTCTCCAAATGAATACCAAAACCAGAGAAATAGAAAATTCACCTCTCAGCACTGCTTTCCAGAAGTGGGCAAATTTGTTTAACATTAAGGTGCCTGCCCCCGCCCTGAGGTCTCTCTTACATCAGTATGCATTTAGTATTTCTTTACGTAGCTGCTAAGTCCTAAAAAATCTTTTCCCTTTGCTGCTCTCCCTGCAATCACAGATATTGTGTTTCAAGCCTGGATAAAGTAGGTGTTTTCAAAACATCCGTTCTGGCTCGCAGTGTCATAAATGACACAGGCAGCAACGTCAGTTGCTGCTCCAAGAGGAACGCAGGACATTCTGTCTCTCCTGTGCCTCTTATTCCCATCCAGTATACTACTGAGCCATGAAATGCCTCCCTGAGAGAAGTGATAGGAGTCCCATTGCCTGCAACTTTGAAAAACTGAACTGAGGAAAGAGATAAAGAGACCAAAGAGAGAGAGAAAACACAATCTTATAGCTTTCTTCAGGGGCTGATCTAAGTGAGCTGCTAGGTGGGTTTCATCTGGATGTCTTACACTTCTCACAGACCCATTCCAACAGGTCTTTTCAAACTAAAGGAATGGCCATTGGTTCCTCCTGCCTTCTGCTAGTCCCACATCTCTCCAAGTGAAAAGGAGGCACAACAAACCTAAACCATCGCTTCCTCACACTGTCAGGAGTCCTCTATGGGAACTGATCTCCCGCCCAGCAAAAGTGACTGATCCTACAACTGAACACTTGAGCAGTTGTTCTGAGGGGGTGTTGAACTGCTGAACTACTGCTTTCCTAGGACAAGGTCCCAGCAGGGAGGGACTGAAATACCTCTAAAGAAAATCATAGCTCTGGGAGGTCTGAATGTCTTCTTGCACACTTTCTCTCACTCTCTGCTGGTTTCCAACCTCCCCGGTCTTTGCTGCTTGATACTAAGGTAGCTGAGTTTCTGCATTTAGTCCCTTTTCAGAGCACAGAAAGCTGGTGAAGCTGTTTGATTTTGATGTGGTATGTGAGATAAGATTTCTCCCTCTTGCCCTCTCCTTTTTCTCCCTGTGCAACTCCTGTCCTTGCAGTTCTCAGGACTCAACTAGCAGAGTTTTTAAATGAAGCGAAAGTCTTAATGTGAGGTGAATCCCAAGACCACAAACAGTTTGGACTTCAAACAGTGAGAAAATTGGCGCCGAATGATTCCGCACACAAAGCAGAAAACTTTCATTTCCTGCAGGCAGGATGGAATTGACTGTTATATTAAGACTTCAGAAGGAGCACTGCCCCGGAGTAATTTCACTGCTGTCAGGCAGTGTTGACATCTAGATTAACCTCTGTGCAGTGAATTTTACAGCAAAGCTCATTGTAATGCATGTGGGGTATCTCCTGTAAATCCCAGCTGAAGCCCATAGTGTCCCACCCTTCTGCACAGGAGAAAGGGTCGAGGAGCAGCCGCTATCATTTCTGACCCCAGCAGAGCGTGACTCTAACCTCAGCCAGGCCAGTTCTGCTGAAACTGATTTTCAACCATGCTAAAGTGACAGTAGCTCCCGCCTGTATTTTCTTTTTTTTAATTCCCCAAAGAGGTTTACATCACAAGGCTGGCATTTCTTGCCAGTGACAAACAGCTCCCTTCACGTATCCACCCAGCAACACAGTCCTAATTAAAAGGCACTAGTTAACCAGTGGCAATTAGCTGCTTTCACTGATTAACTCCAACACATACAATCCCCACACACACTGCTCTGCTCAGACTTGATCCAGGACTAAATGGCAGACAGTCTCCCGACTGATGTGAGATGATGGCATCCAATCCTGCCCACCAGCACACAGGTACCATATTAACTGTCTACTGAACCAAAACTGCATGAATTAAAGAATTTCACACAAGTCAGTGCAAGACAGAGAACACTGCAAAAGAAGTCTCTTGACTCCTGAACAAAACGCTCCTGCTGTAAAGTCAGAAGCATAGGCCAGACCAGAAGCCCTTTAATCTTTGGCTGTGAGAGTAGGTCAAGCAGCAAGAGTTCCCAGGCAGGAGCACAACAACTACTTCACTCTTGTGTGGGTAGAGACAATCCTGTCTGGGGTTCTCAAGATGCATCTCTGAGACCCACTTCTTTGTAAAAAAAACACTAGCATCTAAAGAAAATGGAAGAGGAAGGGAAGGAGGTTTTTTGTTTGTGTGTTTTTGTCACACCTTCTTATTCATACACTTATTTTCATACTCAAGACATTGCTCTGCAGTCATCTGCAGGAGGTTCTAGGCAAGGAACAAGCTATTGGGTGTTGAACAGATTAGCCACTAACCCTAAGGTTAAAATCTCAGTCATACTTCTAGAAGTCTCTTTCAGAGCCCGCTCATCCTCTCAACCACAACTCTTCGTAGGAGGCTTACCATTATATTTGTCAGAGGCCTATGAAGAGGGGACATGCCCATAGTTTCCCCTCATCTTCAGATGGCATTGTGTGCCCCTGGCATTTCTGTAGTCAGGTCCATCAGAAAGATTGCTTCAACCTAACATTTGCTATCCGCAATCAGAATACAGCTGGAAAGGCTACCCAAGGTTATAGAGAAGGTCAGGCTGTTGCTTTGGACTGGAATTTGCTTTGGAAGGAATTTGATGGGCCAATTTAACCACTGCAGCACATCAAAACCTGGTGGCTTCATTTAAAAAGTAATCAGTATTGTATTTCACTTTAGACATCCGTGCATTAGTGTTCTGCAAATATGATTTCCTCTTTGTTTGCATTATTGATGCCATAAAATGTCAGACACATTAAAGAAAAAAAAAAGAGGCCAACCGTCGGGATTTGGAACGATTCTGGCTGAATTGCAGTTGGGTTACTTTTCTTTTTATTTCCCATGGTAGTGATGCACTGTTACTCATTCTGCTATTGCTTTACAAAGAGTTCTCTGTAAGTGTATTTATTCAGCCAGACATATTTCACGAAACACATAACCTTGATATTTTTTTGCTGTATGTAGCAGCATGTGTGTATGTGTGTTCTGGTGGAGAGGGAGGTGGAGTTTTTTACAAGAGCACTCCCATGTCTGGTAGTATGTTGGCTTTGTGCAGTGCTGTGTGACTCTCTTCTGCTTAGACGGCTGGTTTGATTTAATGTCAAGAACTGACTTTTGAGATCGGGATTTAAGGTCTTCTGGTTTTGCACTGCCTAGAATCTGTCATCTGCTTTCACTATTCAGCAGCCATCTGCTTTCCACAATTGTTCCTAGATATCTGTGCCACAGAGATCACACAGCACTTGAGTCTCAGGCATGCGGCAGAAGAATTTTAGCTCATTCTAGTCCTGGACCAATGGCAAGTTTGCTGATTTACCATGGTTCCTACACTCCTCCCCACTCAAGGGTCACTGACTGCAGTTTCCAAGACAAATACTATTAGCTTCTCAGTGCTTTTTCTCGCAGACCATTAAAGACCATTGGTCTTGGCAGCCATATACTTTCTGCCTCATCTCTCTATAACAAAGGCTGATCCATTGTTCAATTTTCCTGTGAACCTTTTGGAAGAATATTCTCCTCCTTAAAATCTGAAAAAATCTCTTCCCAAGTCTTTTGTCTTCTTGAAAGTAAAAGTGAAAAAAATAGGGTGGGATTATCTCCCTTATGTAGATTAGTGATAAGATTTCTTTTCAGCTTTTTCTTCCAGTGACAGCCAGACTTGGGAGGCAGGGAAGAGGGATACTGTGGGGCAGTCTAAGGAAGGGACTCAACTATGACCTGCACTGCAAGGTCATCTGTTCACTTACTAGGCCCTTGCCACCTTCATACAGCAAGAACCCCCCAGCATTTCATGCTTTCTTGTCCCTACCTCAGTTCTGAAGAATGACCTTTAGATCTCCTTATCTTCTCAGATCCATCTCAGGGGTATCCAAACAGCCAAAATACGAGATGACAGGGGCTGAATGGGTGTCTAATTCCAGTGTCTTTCTCCCCCTTTTTCATCAGGGGCAAAGAAAGTGACAGAACAGCAAAATTATTTTCCCCAACAGGAGTGATCCAGTTTCATTTTAAACTCAGATATCTAAGATGCCATGCAGCAGTACCTATAAATATGCCTTGGAGTGTTGAATGAGCACAAGGAGTCTATTTGATTTTGGTTTTATGCCTGTAATTTCTCTCACCAAGTATTCAGTTGTTACTCAGCTCCCAGCAGGTTGTTCTGATTGCTGGAGAGATGGTTGGGATTGATTCCGGCTGTGATCTGTTCGAGTCCAGCCTCATTCTTATGTAGCTGGATTGAGACTATAGAAATCGGTAAGGGACTGAATTGTTGTTCGTGTGTAACTAAACCTTTCTGTGCAACAACAGGCTAAACCTTGAAGGGGTTGAACACCCACAGATTTGTCTAAAGTCAGTAAAGGTGGTGGATACTGAGAGGCACTGAAGATCATTATGATATTAGGAACAGAACAGCAGGAGAGAGGAAGAGAAATACTACAAGAAAAAAAACCCCAAACATTATATCAGCAAAGACATTGATTGGTTTATAATACAAGAAAATGCACTGCTGTACATGAGAAAAGACTCAGGATATTCACCCTGTCAACTAAAAACATTGGCCGTCACATCAGGAGCAGCTCTCTGTCCTACAAACCTCCTTTCACTTTTAATTTCCTTTTCTCCTCCTTCTGCTAATACAGAACAAATCTTGGTTTATGGCTTCCTTGAAAACTTAAATTAAGGTAAGAGGCAGATTTGGGAGAGGAAGAGAGACACCAGGTCCTGCTGGATGAACAGCTTTGTAGCCCAGGACCTTTTAGTAGCAAGTGTCTGGTATGCCCCCCCTTTTTTTTTTTTTTCTTTAATCCAACCCCTGTTTATCGCAAGTAGTGTTTACAACGAGGATACACCAGCTCATTCCCCAAGAATAATGCTAAAAATGTCCCTAGTCGGAGGAAGATTTGGGAGGAGCGACTGAGGTGCAGAGCCGCGTCCCTGTGGATCAGCACCGCGGACAGCGCCGCCGCCTGCCACACCCCACGGCTTTAAACGCTGAATAATCAGCCCAATTCCTTCAGAATTAAACTCTCTGCCTCACTTTTTCCTGCACTGGTGTTGTACCTCCAGCTCTAGTTTGGACTGTGAAAGGTTCCTATCTTCTTGTCTGTTGGGACAGCTTGACGAATGGAGAAATACTATACTGCCAGCCCTTTAGAAACAGGGTATTTATTTTGTTGGCAGCATCATGTGATTCAGCTTTGGCCATCAGCTAAATTTACTCTTGGTAAAGGGTAAATAGACAAATCTCTTGGAAAATTCAAAGCAAGGGGCATATAAATGGCACTGTGGCCCCTGCAAGTTATTTTGACATCAATCCATAAAAAAGCCACATTCCTGTGTAGTGGAGAGTTGTCAGAAGAGACAGCCAAAGATGAAGAGCCATGCAGGGAAGAGCAGGCACCAACAGGCAAGGCTCCAAATGAAGCAGTCGTATCTCATATACTAAAAAGGCAGGTTCTTCTGTCATCCTGCTTGTTTTCCTGGATCATACTAACAACGATATACTCTCAAATTAGGATTGAACACCTCCTGAACCTCATCATCATGGTAAGAAGCTATTATGCAGGAGCATGCAAGCCCATTCCTTCCCTGAAAAATTTACTATGAGAAAGAAAAGCCAAAAAAGTGTGCCAGAAAGTTGGGATATTACCCACTCCCTGCCCAACACATGCTGCTTCCTAAAAGCAGTTTTCTCTGTATCCCATTTCCCATATACTCCTTAGCTGTGATTAGCAGTTACTATAATAGGACATGTGGATGGACACTCAGAGACAGAGAGACACTGGGAAGTGCCTAAGACACAAAGCCTCAAAACTCATAAGTAACAATACTGAAAATGAGGAATTGAGGCCCACTTTCTCTGCTTCAAACCCTTACAAATACCATAATTTTTCACTTCATTTATTCTGCTGTCTGATGGCTCTGGTTTCAGTACAAGCAGGTTAGATTGTTTCAGATCCACCCCCCCTCCCCAGCTGCTCAGCCCCCACACCCAACCAATTCCCCATGTGAAGGAAAATTACCTTTTTTTTTCTTTTTTTTTTTCTTTTTCTTTTTTTTTTCCAGAAATGTCCTTTAAATCTTCAGCTAAACTGGGAGGCAATTTCTTGCATGAGAGCTTCATATAGATAGGCTTAAAGCAGAACAAAGATAAATAAATAAATACACTAAATTACCTCTCCCTCCTCCACCTTGTCTTAACGAAGTGCTATTTTATGTAAGTTATTTCAATAGAAATGAAGGATTTTTGTGCAGGCAAATGACTGACATTGACTTAGTCAGTGTTACAGCTCCCTCAGCATCTTCTGGTTAGGCAAGGAGGCAAGGTTTCCCCAGGTAAAGGTTGAGGATACTCAACCTTCTTGGGTGAAGGATGTCTTGGGGCCTTCAGGCTGTATTTAGGATAGTTTTTAGGGGCTGCACTGTGCGCTTGCCTTCAGTACTTTCTGCAATACATGTTTTGAAGCAGTATTGTCCATCAGTGGCTTGTGTGGCAGTGTGATGGTCTACACAGAGAAACCAATGTGGTTTCCCATGCTGATGCTCCTGCCACAAGGAGCAACACCCAGCCTCCAGAAAACTGCAAGGCGAGACTTACCTTCCAGGAATCTATTCCTGCTCCCAGATGAATTGTTCTTCAATGGCACAGGATGCTTGGCTCCTTGACGTTGCTGCTCCACAGCTCCCTCTGGCAGGCGAGCTGGTACTGAGGGGAGGATGGGGCTACAACTCAGAGAAAAGACATTTTGATGGCATTTTTGTTGTTACTGTTATTTAAACCAGCTTATTTTAATCTCAGTTAATGTCACTGAAAGTCTGCATGAGCAGAAAACAAATCCTCTGGTGATGTTTGCTGAATTGATTTTTTTTGGCAGACTTTTTTTACCCCGTGCATCAGTCCACATGTTTGCTTACTTTGGGGCTTCTTTTGCATCTTTTGAATCCTATTTGCCATTTTGCAACTGAATTGCCGGTTCTCATCCTTTTCCATCCTGCAGTCTCCCCTTCTCCAAATCAGAACTCACCATTTTCTCCTGCTGGGAACAACCCAGGTTACCCTTCAAGGGAGAACCTGGTGAGAGCAAGGTGGTCGTGATCTCTGCCTGCCCGTCCCACCTCCACTGGCTCCGACTCAGAGGATGAGGAACCCTGATCCTCAGAATGGCCAAGGTAGGGCCCCTGCTTCTCCCCTACCTGCCACATCATGTGCATCGAGCACGCTGCTACCCTGGAAGGGGATGACTGATACAGTGTTAGACTTACAAGAAGACTTTTTAAATTAAGGATTTGCAGTGAGGTCAAGAGACCTTTTAAAGTGCTGAGGTATTTTCTTTCCCCAGACCTTCCCTTCCTTCCTGCCCTGCTTTGTCCCTTCCTTTCTTCTCCCCAGCCTTGAAATGAAACAGAAAATTATTTTTTTAAAACTGTGTCAATAATTTATGTTTAGTATAAAGGATGATTTAATGGCATCACCAAAGGTCATTTTTTTCATCTCCGTGTTACTGCCCCAGCCCCAGAGGCTGTGCGCCCCCTCTTCCCCATAACTGCACCACCTTCCCTTTCATTCACCTCACACATCCCCATCACCACCCCATCACAGCGTACCACACATCAAGAACCTGCTTCAGGTTCAGCCAACGACCGTTGGAGAACAGAGATTTCAAACCGAAACCTCCACTCCAGAACACTACAAACATTTCCACCTTGAAAATAGTCAGTTGCTGCAAATGAAAGGCAGACTCATTTCTTGAATTATGTAAGGTTTTTTTTAAAGCCTTTTATACCTATTTACGTGTGCGTGCACCATGTGTACACAGTAGTATCTGTGTGCACAGATGCACACGAATTTCTCTCTCTCAAATATAAATATATTGTATGTTAGAGCTGTAAATATTCCTTGGTCATGTGTCTATGTCTTCTTCAAAGTATCATATCCTCAGTGTTATGTTAACAACTCCATTTATTGATTGATGAAACTGTGTGTAGACCTGTACCCTCCTGACATAGTTTATGTAGCTCTCTCTTCTCAAATAAAGTACAAAACTACCACTAGCAGGTCCTTCTCTCCTTTTTGTTCCATGCTGAACATTCAACTTTAATTCATAAAAGTGTAAACTGAAAATTAATACAGTTTCCAGCTATCCCAGCAGTGCAGAAAACTCCAAATGATGCTCTAAGACCTGTGTATTGACAGCCAGGCCAGCAAGTATAATGGTTGCTAACAAAATGTAATAATCTGTAGGTGAAATGTTGTCCCAACTGCAGTAAAACCAGATCTCACTATTGACCTGATTCCTTCTTCCCACCTACCCCCAGGTACTGCCTACACCAACTGTAGTTGACTTCTTTCTGATAGAGGCAACAGGAGCCCATGCTGCTCCTCCCCTCTGTCAGTGGGTCTCCACATCATTGCATCAAGCAACCTCAAGCAACCCTCCGACAATGTAGCAAGCTTTCCTTCACTTTAAAGGATCCGGTCACTTCCCTGTTGCATTGTTGGTTTGTTGTTACCTGGATTGCTTGGCAACTAAACTCAACTCCCTCAGGTAAATCTTGGGGCTGGGAACAAGATTCAAGAAACTGGTAAAATCCACTGTTGTCACTCACTTCCCCTTAAATCTTGATGCTGTCTTCATGCTGAAATCACAAGGAACATAGGATATTTACCACTGCAAGTTGAAAAAAAGTCTTTGCACAGATACACTTACTGGCCAAAACCATAAAGGTGATTTGTGAAGTAACATTTAATTTACTGCAACTGACACCAGACTCTATCTGCCAAGAATTTGACTGACAATTTCTATTTATTTATATTCTGCTATACAATATCTGCCTTAATGTTGTAAATTTTTCTGATTGGAATTTCACAGTGTCTGCCTGGATATTTATTGATCATAAAATAATCTGCACAACCCGTTAAAGTCAAGGCAGGGAAATCACTTGACAGGATCTGGGTACCAGCGCCCAGGTAACAGAAGATGCTCAGATGCTATTTTTACAGCATTATGTATTACTGAGAGCCAACCTTTTGAACTGCTTTTCTGCTGCTTCCCGAAAGCCTCTTCTGAAATGCTTCCAAGTGTCTGGTGTTGAGTTCCTACCAGCAACTCCATATGGACCCTGCAACATGCCTCATTTGCAGCACCTCACCATTGAGAAAGCCCACCTTTACAATGAAATCTGATGTTTACACAACTGTTCACTAAGACAGCCCACGAGGGATATGTTTGGCTCTTTCTGTAGCAGAGAGACCACTTTTTTTTTTTAATTGTTATTTTTGGCAGGCGAAGACAGAAGCATTAAATTTCTGCCCACAGGGGAAAAATTGTGAAACTTGGTCCCAGCTGGGAGTTCCCATATTGCCTGGTGAACAGAGTCTCTTATTTCATTCACAGCTTCAGCTATGCAGCCTTCTGATATCTCAAATGGATTTTGCCTCCTGAATTTGGGCTTTTATCCTTTTTTTTTTTTTTTTTTACTTTTGGTTGGTTGGTTGATTTGTTGGTTGTTTAGGGATTTATTTTCTACGGGAAATTTGCTCCCCTGTGGAAATAAGAGATGCATGCTCTCCTCCAGCGGTTGCACACACAAACATACCTTGCTCATAGCCAAATCCACCCTTTCCCCCAGAAGTCTACACATCCCACCCCCAATCCAGAACACATCCACCCTCTCACCAACAGCCTCCCAGTGTGACACCCCTCCCATCCCAGTGCACGCACGTATATCCCACTACTCCAACCCACCACTCTTCTGCCTACTCCTGCTCTTGTTCAACAGAAGCCTGCTTTTGTCCCCATAAATGCTGCACTAGCTATTCATTCATGCTGCTTTCTGAGCCCCAAAACCAGGCTGCACCCTCACCCCTCATCAAACATAACTCACTTTCCTTTCTCTAGGAATATAAATCAAATAAAACCAAAAGATGATAATTTGCATTTTAGCCACATTAGCTCTGGCCAGGCAACCTGATGGACAGCATTCCCTTTTAGAACTGATTTAAGGCACTTATGTGATGGAAACCTTTGAAAATTCATTTAAAATACAATAAAGAAAAAACAAACTCTCACAATTTGACCAAGTTCTCTAAGAGTCACCTTGTTCTGCCCCCTCCGAGTACCTGTTGCATTTTCTCAGTCTGGGACAAGGTGATTACATGAACATACAGTGGCTGGTGTAGCATCTAATGGGACAGGAATAAAACCACACCAAAATAAACTTCAGCTGAGGCTGCCTACAACTGGGCTGGCAATCTACAGGCCCATGCCCTAGACTGACCAGTATCCCTTGTGGGAAGGTAAGCAAAGGAAAGACTGCATCTGCTCAGGGCTCCCCATACTTCATTCCTGCCACAGCCACCCTGATCCAGCTCAGGCACATGCAGTAACCTTTTCAAGCTCCATAAAACCCTTCACAGACTACCCTTTAGAAAGCAAGAAAGGCAAGCAGACCCCTGCATTCCCTCCAGGTGGAGGGAAAGGAGAGGTCCTGGTCTTCCCCCAGGTTGCAGAGAGCGCTAGATGAAAGGTTAACGGCGTGCTGTAATCACCAGGTAAAAGCGCAGGGGAAATTATTTCCTGTTGAATTGTGGCTTCTGTTACTCCCAGAGAAAAGCAGCAGGTATTCAGGAGCTTCTCATTAGCCAGCATGATTTCCATTAGACTCTCTATTAACATTTTGTGGCCGTAATAAACACCTACATAATTAACACAAAAAGGAGCCCTCGCTAGGCTGACAGAAGTGGCCAGAACAAGCTAGGAATAGCACAGGCAGGCAGGTTCCTGCCTGAAAATTTCTGCCTGCAAAGGAATTGCTCCTTCCATCCTCCTGGGACAAATTCCTTTGCAAAGAGTTAAGTTTTAATGTTTCTGTCCTCCTGGATCAGTCTAGGACAACTACCTCTACCCTGCAGCTGGAAAAAAAATGTTACAGAGCAGTGCAGAAATTGTTCCTGCAAGTCCCACGGGGGTGATCCAGGACACCCTGCTATTCCCTAGCCCTCTGCCATAGCTCTGAGGAGCCTTTTCCTGCTAAAACCTGGCAGAGAAAGACATCCCTTAGGAACTCGTGCATGGTCCCAGCTAGTAGACAAGCTCCATGACCTCATACAAAGTCCCCATGGGAAAAAGATGAGGCTTATTATAACCTGGACTTGTTTATAACCATGAAATACTCCAGCACTTCAGGTCCACTGCGAACTGACGAATGATGGAAAAAAACAGACACAGAGGTAAAACATGACCTTCCCAAAGCCTCAGTTACAGGATTCCCATGCCTTCTCCACCCTGCTAAGGGCATGAACAACATTTCCAAGTATGGTACTCACAGTGAGAGCTTACAGGTAGCTGTGACTTCTCCCCAGCCCTTGCCCTCCTCCCCACCGGGTGCCACTGCTAAGCCTGTGCACATGAGATTGAAGACATATCATTTTGACAGGGCTGCCTGTCCCCCTCCCTCCTCATTGCTGCTGCAGACTCCCGCTGCTAAGAATATGTGTGCCCTTTATCATAGCTTTGAAATAGAGAGAGACACTTTGGAATTCAATTAGTCAAACAGTTGCCACAGCAACAAAAACATATAAACTTAAATGATTTATACTCACAGACACCACTTCAAATAGGAATAAATTTAATACAGCAGCTGGGAATGAAATGCATTGTACAATAAGAAAATTGTATTTTTTCTCTCCCTGATGATAGGCCTCAAGGTCTTAATGCAATATAGATGAAAAAAAGATATTTGGGCAGAAGGAAGTGGAATACATTGTGCTGTATGTGCAATGCCTGCTTGGAGAGTACAACAGATAATGAGGATGTACATCTAATCACAGAGCTGCGATTCTGCAGACAGCCACAGATCAAAGATTGCAGCGAGCAAATTGACTGCTTGGTTTCACTTTCTTTCTTCAGCTCTCCTCCATCTCATGAAACCTTTCCTGTCCACCTTCCCCAGGAGAAAAACAAATCCACACTTATTCCAGCAGCTTCTGCACCCACTACGAAACCAGGTCCCAGTCTAGTAAAGTGAGATTATTTTTTTTTTCCTAGCAGAGATGCTTTGTTTCAAACACAGTTCTAGGACTTGAAATAGAAATGAATTCTAAGAAATATGCAGAAAAATCTTTCCTGTGGAGGAAAATTGAAAATCTTGCAAGGAGATCTAGAATAGTCTATCAAAGTGACCATCATCTGACGTGTTTTTTTCCCCTGAAAGGCTGAACATGCAGTGATGCCACCCTCAGTACAGCTCTCCTTTGAGATTCTCTGGAGAGAACTACAGCTACATAAGCTGTGAGATTGCACGGAAAATAATACATGTACAGACCACTGGCATCTTCAGTGCATCCTCAGTCCAATACGTATATATATATCTTTGCCAACCAGAAAAGGTTTCCTGAATGAAAAAGTGATGTAGGGACATACAGAAGTCTTGTGGTTAGTTTCCAGTAAACAGGAATAATCTAGAAGTTGTGCAGAAACTATTTCCTTTCTTTCCAAAGGAACAGCAGCTGGTTTAACACAGAATTGTGGAAGACTGCGTCCTTGCATCTCCATGCTGCAGTTGCAAAGCCAGCTGCTGTCAGACCCTGGCAGTGCCTGTACCAGAAACAGCCAAAGCAGCACCAGGAGCACAAGTGACAGTGGAGATCCAACCACCAGTTCGTCATTTTCCCCTAAGTGGAAGTTATCTTGTTGTCCTAGAAGGTATTTTGGAAGTCATCACCTGCACCCACAAAGCCCAATCAATATGGGCACTCACTACTATAAATGGGAGATGAGATTTCTAACACCCTTGGAGGGCCAACACTATGTTATGAGATCTTTCATCTGGCCTGCTCAAATAGACGGCATTTCTAGTGGGAACAGAATCTGTATTTCCTGTCCAAATCATGCTCATAGGACTTAAACAAGATCAGTCCCACCTACTTTGGGACCCCTTTGTGCAAAGGCAACTTCTCTGGCTTAGACTGTGCATTGAATAAACGTCACAAGGCTGAGTACAAGAAGAAAAAGGCAGAAAGGTACCTTTGAGAGAAACTGAATACTATTTTCTAAGTATGAACAAACAAAACCACAGGCTGTAGTCCTAACAGAAGTTATGGGCTCCTCGATGTAAAAAAAAAAAAAAATGGAGTGAGTTTTTATGGTTTGTTTTAGGTGGGAGGTCAGAGCATTGCTCATTATCAGAGCTGGCAGGTGGGGTGGAGAGTTCAGGATGCTTTGGGCACAAATCAGGATCGACACCTGCAATTCTCTTTGGCAGCTTTGGAAAGGAAAGCATGGAGATGCAGAACAACAACTAAACAAAGCTAATAATGCAATCATATTTATGTAGGCAGGAAGGAAGCTCAATTGCCAGGAGAGTACTAAAGTCTACAAGTGTAAATACATACAAAATAAGTCAGCTTGATGAGATGCCAAGTTTGTTCAGCAGAGTATGGCACTTTGCAGCTGAAGTGCTCCTGCAGGAGGGAAACCAGGAAAATGTCAAAAAGGTCAATGGGTGAAATGTGTAGCTCCATCAGGAAACTATGCAAACAAGCTTGTGTCAGTAGGATTTAGCACTGTCTTGCAAAGTGCCTGTTGGTTCTGTCACATCAAAACACAAGCATTTTGCTCCAGACCTCTAAGTATTACTGATCTAGCGCTCTCTGCTCTCTTCACATGGCAGAGCAGAAAGCCCCATAATTTATAAATGAAGGAGCTGATGTACTGAGTTTGCCCACTTGAAGGCTCTTGATTTCAAGCACAAACGTAGAGAAACAAACTTCTGTCAGTTGACAATGTTTACACCATGAGGGATGTGGTGGGACAAATGTGTGAGGATTTCTAGTACTGGTAAGGCAAATATATGACTACGCATCCAACTCAATAAAGGAAATGAGCAGCTATACAACATCTCTGAGACAGACCAGACCATTCACAGACTCCAAGTCAAGGGGAAAAAACCCAAAAACCTACAAAACAAGAACAAATAGTACAAAATATCTCTGGAGACATTTAGAGTGGAAATCAGGGCCATCACAATATTTAGACGCCAGATCAACCTTCCACAGAGGTTGCAAAAGGCAAGATCCTAAACAGCTGAAAGATGGAGCTGAGCCAAAAATATGCAGCCTGTGATAGCAAAAGTCTTGACTCAGCTGGGAAGTCCCCTTCATCTCCCTGTTCCTACATAGG